>NC_058116.1:18834285-19136904 GCF_914725855.1 Thunnus albacares
CAAGCATTATCTGGGAAATATCACGTTTATTCACTTTACATGGAGTTAAAATTAATACCGTAAATGTTCGCCAAATGAGTTAGTGTCTATTTATGAGTCATAAGAAATCATACATTTTCTTTTAGAAGGAGTAGATGTTTACCGATAAGCTCGGCTCCATTAAATTTAACAATATGTTAACCTGAGGTTTTCCTCTTACTGTAGGAAACAGTTGAAGCCTGTATTTGCCTCGTTGTCAGTCATTTAAAATGTAAATTAACTTATCAAACAGACCTTTCACAACTCACTAAGTTCTTCTGATAAATTCGGCGTCATGTTTCACAAAGCAGATCTCTGATTTAATGAAATCACATTATAAAACTCGTGTGGACGTGCTGACTTGTGGTGTTTCATAATGTCAAACAGTAGGGTTACACATCAGTTGAGCCAAAATGAAAAGTCTATCTTTAGAGTCGTACAAAGTCATACATGATTATTTACATTATGATTTATGCATTATCTGTTGAATTAAGCAATATATTAACAGAATCTGGAAAGTAGCAAGGCCGACAGTCACTGAACTCCAACTGCACAGTTTTCAGTGCTTACATAGATGTTTATCATGTATCTCACTCATTATTACCTAACTCAATATGAAAACATAAACAATGCACTACACGTCTGAATTCAACACTGATTTGTCTGTATGTGTGTCTATCAATCAATGTGTCGTTGTCAAGGCTCTTGCTAACCTATAATGCCTGTGGCTCTTTCTGACAAACCTATCAGTATGCTAACAGCTAGCTATCATGCTGAAGAGACACTTTGTCTTTTCTAAAGAGCTCCAGGAGACTTACGCCTTCCTTAGTAAAGTACCTGGTAACGAAAACACTGCATTCTGTTAAAGTTGTTTATAGGCCACAGAGATTTTTACCTTGTTTTGTTAAAAAAAAAAAAAAAAAAACTTTAAAAAAAGCTGGCAGAGAATGTGTCACAGTCAGCTATTTAGCTGGCAGCCTGTGCTTCTAAAAACTGACAATTACCTTGTGTTTTGTTTTAAAAGGTACCTGACAATCAATAAATATGTTATATTACACCAATGCAATCCTTGTGTTTTGTGTTTACTAGTGTTATTATACAGTTTTTAAATTAACTATGTTTTGGTGGATTTTGGGAGACAAAACATAATTTTTCATTTGCTGAGGAATTGTCCATGGTGTTGAAAAGAATGCTCAATAGGTGTGCTAAGTGCTGAAATAATTGTCCCCCATCCTGATGTAAACACCTATGGTGCCTGCATAAGCACATACATGTTTGCGTGCATGAAGGTGCAGTACACTTAAGGGTCCCGGTTTTGGGGTTTGAAAATATGTTCACCCTACTCATTCAACAAGCTTGATGGAAGACAAGACATGCATCTGTGGATCTTGTGTAGCACGCTGCTGTCTGGCTCTGCCTATGATGGACAGGCATTACTGCTTTATGCAGATGGTCAGTTCTACATAAACAAAGAACTAATGTTTTTTTCTCTCCATCTCCTACACCTGTAGAGCACAGAAATGCTGTGCTATAAAAACCTACACTGTCAGAAGTGGACATGTGATTTTGGTTTGTGTGTGTAAATATTTTCCTGTGGCTGCACTCTAATCATAGTCAGTGCTGTTTTTTATGGTTTTAAGTGATTTGCATGGATGCTTTTTTGGTATTGGAAAGAGAAATTGAATTTTAATGTAGAATTACATTTTTATGTGATGGTTTAAATGTGCGCTTATAATATGTGTTTCTGCTTCTCTGTATGTGCAGCTGAATAACTTTGAGAGTACAGGAGAAGAAAATGTTTTGTGAACTTGTATGACAAGGCCATCTAATGTTTTGCCCTTGGGGCAAATTGGCAGCCTACAATTTTCTTTTAGCTCTCCAGATGGCTTGAGTGTCATTATCTCTTCTCCTCTATAATTTTATTCTTCCAGGAATATGACTATAACAAACTGGTTATCAGCAAGGAATATCAATGGTGTTGATCAAGAAGGGCTTGGTGATATCAGACAGTAACCCCATCACTAGGTCTTAATGAAGAGTCCCAGTCACTAAGGTCACTCAATAGTAAATGTTAAAGTCCAAGGCAACTAGACTTGCTGTTTTAGTCCTGAAAATGTTTTGTCACCTCTTGTCCAGGAGACACAGTATCATCAATTCTTCTGACTGGTCAGAAATCTCAAGCAGTCCCCCTGTAGGTTCACACCTAAATGTTATGTGCGAGTCATTGGAGTCACATGAGTTAGGTAATGTATTGGTGTGAAACATTTGTGTACATTGCTGTCCTTGAGTTGAGGACTTAACCCTATGTTGGGCCATATGCATGTCCAGTGGTTATTCCATCTCATCATATATAGTATGTAGTTAGCACATTCTTAGCCGAGCGGTAAACAGTTCTTAAAACTCCCAACTTGTGTTCCAGTGGGTGGTAACAGTCAAAAGTCAGATACTGAGCAGTGTGACTCCAGAATAACAGACAGAAGAGAGAAACAGAGCACACACAAAAACATATTGCACATGGCTTCAGTGTGTGAGAAACTTGAGAGGATTTTCAATAAACACTGAATCCCTATGTTTTTCAAACCAAGCAATACAGCAAAATCTCATCCACCCTAAAGACCACACACCAAAACACAACCAGAGCCATGTAATACAAGTAGTTCAATGCATCAGGGAATTCCTAGACATACTGTATATATACTGGGGTGATGAAACAACCACTGAACAAGCTTAGGGCCCAACAAACAAGCAGCTGTAACTAAAGTCCAGAAATGGAAATGACAGGTACCATTTAACACACAGTTGTTGGACGTCCAAATAATATACTATAGAAGCAGAGTATCCAAAAATAATGAATAAATCTTGCATTCTCCTTTTCAAAACATGACCCCTCAATTTACAAACTCTTGTATTTTCACTGGACTACACACTGTAACATGTATACTTTACATAAGGTGAAGACAATAAGAATGGAATGGTACCGTATATGTGTGATTTTCCATATCTTGCTTCTGTTTCCTGCTCATAAACCTGTATCCGCTCCCGGTATTTTGATTCCAAGTCAGCTAGCAGTTTTTGTGTAAAGTTCTTAGCTGCTTCTGCCAGTAATACCCTTAATCAGAAGGATCTCTCTGTAAATGATTTACTAGATAATTTTAATAGAACATGTCAGACTATCCTTGATGACATCGCCCCTATCAAGATGAAACGAGCAAAACATAATGCCCTCTCCTGTCTTAATGACCATACAAGGGATTTAAAGAGGCAATGTAGGAGAGCTGAGCAAAAATAGAAGAAAGACAAACTCAAGGTATCTCTTGATATTCTTAAAAGTTTGATGTTGGCCTATCAGCATGCAGTTAAAGAATAAAGGTATTCCTATTTTTCCAATCTGTTTGCTAGTGGCTGCCACTTAGTGTTTAGCCCTCCTCCGAGCCAGCCTATGGAAGCATCCACTGAGAAATGTGAGCAGTTTCTCCACCATTTCATAAATAAAATATATAAATAAAAAAATAAAAATAGATGACATTAGGCTCCATATTACACCAGTGATGAGAAATCTCTTCATCTGTGCTGAAGCCTCACCACTATGCCTCACTTTAAGCAAATTTCTATATTAGACTCAGAGGAGTTAATCTCCCATTTAAATTCTTCCACTTGTCAATTAGACATCATCCACACTAGATTTATGAAAGAGGTATTTCAGACAGTCAGCTCACAGACTCTCTATTATCAACTGCTTATTGTCTGCTGGCTCTTTTACAGCATAAATTAGGGTCATATGTATTGTAGCTGTGTATGTGTATGAGTGAATATGTAAAAAAAAACATTTTGATCAAATGAATTCAAATGTTTGAATGTGTAAACAATATCTGAACAGATTTAATTTTTGAATCCGTAAGCAGATCTATAGCTGTGTATGACATTTTGTGAATAAATAAAAAAAAATAAATAAATAAATAATTTCCAATGATTTGCAAAAAGGTTTGCAGTTACAAAAAAGGTTTGCAGATACACATTTATCTGATTGTGGGTAAAAAAAAGTTCATACAAAGACCAACTGTGTGTTAATCCCAAGTTTACCGTTACAAATGAGTACAAATCAAACCTATGAGTACAAATATGTTTGTCTCACATTTGACGCTTCCTACTAAAAAAAACATGCAATTAAATTTCAGTTTAAGTAATGGTAAATGATACACACGTCATGGGCTAAAACTTTCACTGATAAAATCAGATGTTACCTATTTGCAGTGTATTCTTGTGTGCCTATGAGCTGATATGGGATTGTAGTACCACCACAGTTTCTGAGCTGTTTCTGGTTTCTCTAACAACAGTGGATCTTTGCCTTTAGTGAACTGGTCTCCAGTTCATTTTGAGGCTGTCCATTTTTCATGCAAGAGTAATAAACAGCCAGGGGTCAGGAATCCAGATGCATATACCGGCCAACTTCACAAGCTCCCTTCCCAAAATCACATTCAAGAGACCAGTCATTGGCTTAACAGGCAGAGTCTTCAAAAATCAGGCATAGTTACTCAGGACTGAGTAGCTTGAACTGTTTACTAAATTCAAGCTTTTGATTTTAAAATATTCCATGATAATATCTGACAACTTATCCAGTGAGGATTCTGTTTCCACATATAAATAAGGCTTGCTGAGGTTGTTTTTTTGCCTTGCAATATTGTCTCTAAAGGGATGGAGGGATGCAAAGGGGGGAGGGCCAAGTGCAACTTTTTTCATCTGCATTTCCGATTGTAAGCCCAACAAGATGTTCCACAAAGCACCACACATCATTAGCTTGATATAAGGCATTTAGCATGAGTCATAGATTCTTTTCTAGGAAAAAAAGAAGCATAAATGGAGGAGACTGGCAGTGTCTCTCATACACATATTAAAATCATGTGCAGCATAGGTTGTTAAATTAGAAACGGACTACAGAGGCCTACAGAAAAAGAGAAGAGTACCATTATTTTTAGCCCATGCTAGGATAAGGTCTAGGGATGGTAATTATCGGTCAGGTGGTTGGTCCAAAGTGAAATAACTTAGCAACTATTAAATGGACTGCCATGGAATTTGTCCAGGCATTCATGGTCCCCAGATGATGAATCCTAATGATATGGTCACATGGTGCCACCATGTGGCAGCAGTGAATTATTATATATTTTAGTGAAATAGCTCAAAATACCTCAAAATTGCTATCACATTTGGTACTGATATTGAAGGTCCCAAGAGAATGAATCCTATGAAATTGGTTTTAATATGCACCAACAACTGATCAAATTTGTCTCTTATCAAGTGAAATATATCCAAACCTACCAGATGGATTGGCTCAAAATTTGGCACAGACATTAATGGTTCCCATGCAACAATATTTGTCTCCTCTGAGATGCATTTAAGTGATTGGCCTTCATTATCATTGATTCTTAGCCTGCATAAACAATGTTAAAATGTGAGTGCAGAGGATATATAAAAAAAAAACACGGATTTAAAAAAGTTCTACACTTTATGGTCTGTACATCTGAACTGAGATTAACTACATTTCAGGGATCAGGATTTAAATTATTTGTTTTCCAAAACCAGGCTTGGAAGTCATACATATACAAACCCCAGTATGTCCTGTAGAATTTCCTTGTAAAATCATCATTGGATATTTATCCAATACTGTAATCCCTGTGTTTCCCCTTGTAGTTTTACAGTTTGATTCCATATTTACAGAGCAGTGTCTGTGGTTGTAACAACCAGTAAGTTTGGTAAGCCATAGATGAGTATTTAATCAATACTCTGATTTGAGATGCAAGTCAATTATATAGTCATATCAATACCATATAGTCTGAATAAGCAGATAGTTTCAGTGTTCCTGTCAAAAATCATTGCCCCTCTTGCCTGTGACAAGCTTGGCAGCACAGACACAAACAGGAAGAGGATTGTCTAACAGAAAACACTACTGAGTTGCATTATGAAAAATGTGGGTTTCAGAGTTTTTAGAAATTTAGAACACCTATTGATTTTGACCTTTGTTTTTGTTTTTTTTAATTTTTATTATATTTTTTTGATTTTTAAATCTGGGTCTCCCAAGTCCTCTTATACCTGTTTTTTAAAAGGATTAACAAAGTTGCATAATGGTATATATCACAGATACTAAGACTTTGTTAGGTTTTACAGGTGGCATTCTACTTTTCTGTACAATTTCACAAAGTAAAACATGACCTCCAGTTTAACTGAGTAAAATGCTCTAGAGTGTTGAGAATGAGTGAGTGAGGTTAAATGTCACTTGCATGGTCCTCCACAGAGCTTCTGTCCTTATCTGACAAAGACCAGAGTTACTTCCATTGTCTTTCATCATTTGCCCTTTCCTTGTCATCATCATTCTCAATTATGTTTCTCCCTTTGTTTAAATATTATTTATCTTGCTGATTCAAGCTTGCAACCATAACAGTAAATCACTTTTTGCATTTTTTCTGTTTCCAGTAACACAATGTAATGAATACCACATTACTGACAGGAAGATGCCAAAGTCATTCTGGTTTATGAGGTGAGATTAAAGTATATTTTGGTGATGCAAAAGAAAATTACACAGGAAGTGGCTCACACAGGATGTTAAGGCATTGTTGTTTACAGAAGTCAGTCCTTATGCATCTCTGTTAAACTCTCAGCGCTCGCTCTCAATGAAAAATAATTTCTGCCTTTTCACTCTGACGGTTTCTGTAAACCCTCTGCACATGACTGGGTATTTCTCACAGCTGGTGTGAGGTCATTGACTCTTAGATGCTAGACCAATTTTGCCCCCTACTGACACATTTAAAAGATGCTCTATCCTGCACTTATTTCCTGCACTTAACTTCCATGTCAGACACAGCCATGCCTTGAAATATAAAATCAATAATGAGTGCTCATTTTAGATTCAGCCAGACATTCAGAATTTTTTGCATGGTTTATAACTAAATTGCTTATAATTACAGTCAATAAACACAGTGTCCTCAAGGGTCATTTGGTGTTCCACTCATCTGAATGACTTTGAGCTAAAGGTATAAACAAGGGCAAGACATTTATCAGTACACCTGCCCATTAGTAGAATCAGGGCTTATAAAGTGCCAGTCATTAGAGCCACTACTATTATCTTAAAAAGATCCACATCTTCCAAGACAGAAGAGGAATACAGTCACTGTATTTTGAATTATTATACTTGTTTATTTTGTCTAATGTGAGAAAATGTGGTTGGACAGGAGAGCAAAAGCTTTTCCTGATCTATGTTTTAAAGCAAAAACCTCCTTTATGAACTGTTTTCACTTTAAAGGGAGGTACATCAGGATATTGTACAGCAGTTCATCCATAGTGGCTTGACCTTTTGCAGTTTGTAAGTATTACATATAAAGTGCAAATGTTTCTGCTCCAGTGTGTCCTTGGTGTGTAGCTGTGACAGGGTATTAATGACAGTATCCTGGTGCTGCTGATTTGGCGTTCATGAGTTTAGCCATGGGGACACACATGTAGCACCAGATCCAGGAAGAGCACAACAACAGTGATACATCATGTGCTAACAACCAGGATGGAGAAGATGACTCTGCCATGACCTTAACAGTAATCTTTAACAATGATCTATCTTTATGATTTATGCCTTAACAATGACCTATCTTTTCTACCAGCTTTGACAAGACTCATAATCAAGGAGTAAAGAGTTTATATGGGGCCCTGAGGGACATAATGCACCTAGAAGAACAAGGGAGGAAGAGAACTGAAGTAAGATACTGTTCACTTAGCTGTAAGAATGATTAGGTTTACATTCATGTAATAGATTGCTGATAGTGCCAGTCTACTATTTTATGGTAAATGTGGCCATTAGTGTCACCCACCAAATAAGTATAAATAGTATAAATACTATTATTGTATTGTTAGAAAAAAACACTATGTACATGACATGTAAATATCAGCTTTAATTGAAATATATTAGCTAGCGGTATTAATCATACTTTTAATAATGACTTTCATTGGAGTTTACACATAGATGACTACCTCAACATGCAACTGGTCTAAATGATGTATAGTATCCGTAATTTGAATAAATTAGTCACCTTGAGAGCTTTCTTACAAACATTTTCTAAAACACTTGTAGCTGAGAGTTTTTAAAATGATGTAGCTCATAGACCAACATCTAAAAGAAGCAAGCTTTGCAGAGATGACTTTCTTTTTTTAGTGATATAAGCCTCTTCAGTGGATAGTTGCTACTTGTGAGTTGTTTCTGGTTAAAAATATGAGAATTGCATCGGGTGTCTCAGTGGCACATTGTGGAGGTGGGCTTCCCTGTAAATCAATCCCTCTGCAATGCTAAACTAAAATAATGCAAACGTTTATAGAAGTCCTGCTTGAGGGTAATATGTTAATAATAATGTGGTTTGACACTCCGATGCTTAACAAAAATCAAGCGATTGAGTGACTATATACAGTATACATTGTTGGTTTAAACAAAATAATGCATGCCAAAACATATGCCTCGAGCTATCATCTGACAGTCACATTTCTTTGCACTTATCTATGCCACAAACCCCAATTAAGAGGAAAACAAGGAGGGCATAAGCAAGAAAGCTGCAAATACAAATCAGCTTTGCCAATTTAGCAAAATCTATCAATGAGGCCTGTTGTCATGTCAAACATGCATAAAATTGTAGATTATTGTGTGGAGATGTTAAAACCCAGTACAATTTTACCACACGGTCTTTAAAATGAGATTTTTCTTTTGACGAATCAGTCACTTGAGCCATTACAACAGTAAGAGAACTACCCTACCTTAACTAAAGACCCTTTGAGGAACCTTTTGACTTCTTGATAATGGACCTGCTGTAATTATAGGTCTGAAAGAGTAAAAGTTGTTAAAAAAACACAGTTACAAAAAGTACTTACATAGCTTGTCATTCTAAACGCCCCATAAACCCGTGTTAGGGTTAGAAATATCTGAAGGTGATGTCAAATTTGTCAGCAGTCACTACGGAGGTGATGGTAATAATAGGAATTTTCAAGAAATTCCATTCCGTGAATGATAATAGTGGTACTGTAGAAGATAATAGTGATTTTCTTCCCTAAAAGCTGATACAATAGTGCTCATTGGATCTTTTTTTGTCTTCAGGGGTCAGTGCCACCAGTGGTTTTCTTAATTGACCCCTCCACCAGGCTCTTCCATCAATAAAATCTTCCCATCACTTCTTCCATCCTCTTCATCAACTCATCTACCCCCTTTAACAGTCAGGCAGAGATAAGAGTTGCCTCTCACCCCCTCTCCTCGAGATTGACAGGTTGACACACCATCTCTAAGGTCACCCAGGCTAATTGGTTTGTGCACATCTTAGATAGACCATTAGGCCTCACAACTACTAAACTAAAAACATTCCCCTCTCTCTCTCTCTCTCTCTTTCTCTCGCTCTCTCTCTGTCTGGCTTTCTCTTTGAGAGTGGCTGATGGGAGGTAGTGATAGTGGTCCAAAAAGAAGTAATAACATCCAGTGCCATCTATGGCTTACATATGTAAGCAAGCAAAATGATGATTGCCTGTTTCATCTTTTGTTCCTTTTTCTTATATATTTCCTGGACTATATACAGTAGGGGATATGGTGTTGTGGATTGGGGGTTGTGTTTCATTGACCATGACTGTGAGTTAAGGTAATGCTGCATTTTTTGACACAAGGGGTATAGACAGTCCTGCTGTTACCTACGGCTTAGGTTTGGATTTACAGTTATATAATATATAAGTACCACCATAATACAATATGGATGTATCATATATGATCAGGCTGTTCCATGCTTTAAAATATATTTCTACAGTAACTGCCTTAATATTATTTCTTATACTTTGTGACAGAGCAATGGTGGGCCATGTGAGTCATGCACATACAGTAACTGTTTCACTTTCTCATTACTGAATAATAGACTATTGCCATTTAATCGTTGTGTTCAGAGTCATGGCTTTACTAAAGATTTCTTTCTTCAACTTGGAAACACAAGCAGCCAAAGCTGACCTATCACAGTTCTTGCTCCCTCCAAGTGGTATCTTAATTGGTGGGCCAAAGCCCTGACATGTAGTTTCATTTTTGAGGAGGTGCACGTCAGGTCAATAGTCAAGTGAAACTACAGAGGACTACAGAGCATGAGATGAGAGACTGCGTTGTCTTTGCATTTATGATTACATGGTTGAACAAAAACATTCTAGACACTGCCATTCAGCTAGACAGATTCTCTCTCTACAAAGCAGACAGAATAACATCTCTGTCTGGTAAGACCCACGGGGTTGGCCTGTGTGTCTATATCAACAAATCATGGTGTCAGGATGCCGTAGTTGTCTCTATGCACTGCACTGCACTAGTGGAGCTCATGTTTATAAAGTGCTGACCATATTATCTGCTGAGGGAATTCACAGTCATTATCATTGTGATTGTGTATATCCCCCCAAGTGCCAATGTTAAGGAGGCTTTGAATAAACTGCACAACGCAATTAGTGAGCAACAAACAGCCCACCCTGATGGATTCTTCATTGTACTGGGGGATTTCAACCATGCTTACTTAAAGATAGTCCTGCAAAAGTTTTATAAACTTTGCAACCAGGTGAAACAACTTACTGGATAAGGCCTATACCAGCTTAAAGAAGGCATACAAGGCACCCCTGCGCCCCTACCTTGGCTCCTCAGACCACATCTCTGCCATGCTAACACCTGCATATTGACCCTAGGGTCCACTGGCAATTTTGGCCGCGCCGAGTCCAACCATGCCACGCTGATCTGTATTTCCATTACTAGTTTAGAGCATAGACTTTAAAAAAATATGGACTAATCCAAATCCAAAATGGGCAAAGAGGTAGAGCTGAGGCGGGTCGAATGAAGCCTAGTTCCTGAAACACGCCCACCTAGCTCAAAGCTGCCAAGCTAGCTAAGGCTAACAAGCTAGGCTAACAAACTAGGCTATGTAGCTAACCCTGTGGTCTTCCTGCTCCCAGTTGGTACCGTCGCAGTTTATATTACTTGAGGTGAAATTATACAACACAACTTGAAATAATGATATATTTTTTTGAAATTATACTACACAAGCTTAAAATGCGTCAGTGTTTCTTGAACATATAATTGTGGTAATTTGCAACACTAGATTTTGTCTAGACTTGCAGAAATTTGGTGTGTTACTGTGAATTAGCGCAACTTTTATTTAATACATATCTAACGAACAATTTCAAGCAAATCAATTAACCTGAATTTAGATTTCTTCATAATTTTAGTTATGAGTCGTATATATTTGTCACTTGATTATACTTTTAATATGTGATGGTAGCCATTTAGTATCCTTACAATAAATGTCTTATTGATTCTGGATTGCATAGCCATAATTATTATTGCTGCTCTGTCTTTTTTTTTTAGCCTATTAAGGAACTATACCAAACAAGAAATTCGAAAATCTGTAGTACAATTCTCAGTGTGCATAGCTATGGAATCAAATAATGGTCATAAATATTTTGAACTTGTGGAATGGTTTGTGAATGTGTAATACATTTTTGCAGCTGTAGACTGACTTAAGCTTTGTGAAACCTCACTGTTGAAAAAACTTCCTGCACAAATTTTAATTACACTTACACAAAATATTTCTACAGCTTCAAAACATTTTTACATGTACAAAATATATCTGTGTGCACAAAACTTTTTCACACATTCACAAACCATTTCACAAGCTCAAAATATTTATGACCATTATTTGATTCCATACATAACAGCTTGCATTAAAGATTTGTGTTCCCAACACTGCTATTGCAAACAGTACACATATTTATGGTTTTAACACTGATAGAAGTCTATGGGGAACTGAAACTTATGTGTACTGCTATCGACAGCGCTGTGCGAGATTATTATCTTGAATGCAACTGTTGAGAAAGACAGGCACATTTATATTTGTTACAAGATGGCCATGACCTTGTTGAGGTCAGGGCTTTTATAGTTAACTTTTTCATTACCTGAAGCGTTTATTACACACATTTATTTTCCTCTTATATCCACAGAGTGGATAATTGGTGACAGCTGTGTCCGGCGTGGTGCCCAGAGAGATGCAGAGACTATGGGAATCAACCTCAGTGTGCCGGAGTTCATTTCACACCTAGGAGAAATTATATTTTTATGTACATTACATTTTAAGTACGTTAGCTAATTGCCATAAAAAACACCTCTAAAAACAGTGAAGTTCTTACAGTGTCAGTGCTTTTGAATTTGGCCTTTAGGACCCATTTTGTTAGGCCTAAACATAGCCCTGACTGTCATTGCTAATATTGAGTTAATTTTTTAGTTTCCAATATTTCCACCTTTTTGTGTTTTATTTCCTTTTATTTAAAACATTATTTGAGAGTTAATCTATGATAACATCTAGTTCACATTTCAATAAATTCTATTTATATTTGCAGTCCTTTTATCTTTATACTGACAAAATGTTAGATTTCACATTCAAATCTCACTATCAATTAAAACAATACAGATAAAACATTAAGCATTAATGCTCAACTCTTATTGCCAAGGGACAGAAGTCTAGTTTAAATAGAAAATGAAAGTACTCCCACACAGCGTTTCAGACTTCTGACCTTTTTCAAGACATTGTCTTGAAATGTCTTGAGAAAGGTCAGAAGACCGAAACGTTGACAAATAATTACACAGAGTCCATTTCTGTGTGTGCGGGAGTACTTTCACTTTCTATTTGAAGATAACTAAGGAGCCTTACACCCAGCAGCAGAGCCTGAGAAGGTGTTGGAGAGTGCCTTTTGTTTGCTGCTCTGATAGAAGTCTAGTTTAAACACAGAAGAATGTGACACATCCAAATAAACCAGTGGGTCAGGTGCTGGATAAAAGGGCTCAAAGTGCAAAAACAAAGAATTACCTGCACACTGAATAGTCCTGAAGCCCCATAGAAGGTATTATTTATTTGCGACATTGCAATCTCTGAGAAGGTGTTCCCCAGGCAAATACCAAGGCACAGGTATTATGAGGCTTATATAGTGATGCAAAAAGAAACATCAAATGCACCTATGGCAAATAGGTACATTCTATCAGCCAATCGTGTGTGTGTGTGTGTGTGTGTGTGTGTGTGTGTGTATTGTTTTTTTTTGTTTGGCCTCATTATATAAGCCTCACAATAACTGTGCAATACCCACAAGACCTTCTCAGAGGTCACACCATCGCAAATAAAGGATACCTCTTAAGGTGCTTAAAACTATTCAGTGTGCAGATAATTCTTTGTTTTTCACAAAAGAAGTATTCTCAGTTTGTCTTGAAGAAATGTCCAAACAAAACCAGAACATAACATCAGCTTTTCATTTTTTTTTACTTTCTGCTAAGATCTATGCAAAATTTAGTAAATGTTAACATATAAATACAATTTTAATATTTTCATTTATAACTATTAACTATTATATTTCGTTAAAAGTTTAGGTCACCAGTATATTTTCAATTAACGTAGAAAACTGATAAATGACAGCTTTTAAGAATGCACTTTTAATCTAAAGTATATTTAGTCTGATCCATTTTATATAACAAAAATAATAACAACTACACAGGCAACAGTTTAACAATGTAAAGTTAAATATTGCATTCATGAAAACATTCATATTAAAGGTTACACATTTAAAAGTTGTTTTGTATGACTTAAGTACACTTTAAATACATGAAAAGATGTGTAACTGTTGTACTAGTAATTATCATGATAGAACCTATGGATAAGAACCCAGTGTTATAATTTGGCAAAATCTTAATATCTTGTGAAACAAATGATGTTGTTCTGGCTGTTCATCTTTGCCCTCGGAGAAAGAGAAAATAGTAGGCACAGTGGTGTCCTTCTTGCATGTCTTTCCCTTATAAAAAATTACAAGAAACATAAAAATCTGACATTATTACAGACTAAGTGGCTGTTATTTATAAAAGAGGTTTGTGTGTTTAAGTTATGTAGATACTCAACTTTGTATATCAAATGTGGTTTTAAATTTAACAGTGTACTACCACAATTGGAGTATAAATGTACAGTATGCAGTTCATCCACATTAAAATTATTGTTGCTAATAAAAGAATATTTAACTGTTCGCAAAGCTTACTGCCACTGTAGAGTCATGCTATGTTCAGCTGTTTCACTTGCAGAATCATTTTTCCCACAGGTTTTTCACAGACTGTCTATGGGGGAAGGTGTAGTAATTCTCACCCTATGATAAAGGGTCTTTTCACTGAATGCACTGAAATGTGAAAGTTGGCAAAAAAAAAAAAGTGTCGTTTGATTAGTAATATCTTCATTTGGCCTTTTGCATCAGAGGAACACTACACTGGTGTGTCAGTAATTTCACCCTAACAGTGACAGCACAGAGCCAGCTGTGCCCTAATCAAGTATGTAGTAATGTATTATGTAATGTATTGTAATTTAATGTCATGTATACTAATGTATTATGGTCAATACCTTATCAAATTAAACTAATAAGTTGCTTTATCATCCACTGGTCAAGCCTGTCTGGATCACCTAGAGCAAACCTTTACACAGACAAATGGATATACAAAGTAATGTATGTGTTAGGGTACCTCCATCACAGACTTCTTTACATGCAAATAATGCAACTTCACTTCTCTGTTACATTTTGACTTCGGTGCATGATGGTTTAATAACTGTGGCGTCTTGCTTGAAGGCTAGCCCAAGGCTAATAAATTAACTGGCTAGCTAGCTAGTGAACAAGCTAAGCTAACAAGCAAGGTATGGTGACTGCAGACACTGATACCTGCTAATTAGTGCTAATATATAAAAAAAATTATACTAAAATTTCACTCACCAAAAAAACTGGAGCACGGACTTCTGGGACAGTGTGTTAGTACAATCTACTGCACAGCAAGCCATATTATTTGTTCAATATTTGCACAGAAAATTCTCCAAAAGGCATCAACACCACAAACACGGCCAAGAGGTCAGGTTCAGTGACTCCAACAGGGACTCAAATTAGCTGAGGTGACGCCTACCAGACAGCTAGCAGTTAGCTAGCCACCTGTGACAGCACCACCTGTCACTCAAAGCAGCTGAATAAAAAATCACCCTCTGTACAGTTGTCATGAAAGGGGAAATTAGCTATAGAGACCAAAGCCATTTTTTGTATCAGACTGTAAACAAGTTTATTTCTGCTGTAAAGTTGGGGAATTTTAACATGGGAGTCTATGGGGTCTCACTTTTGGAGCCAGCCTCAAGTGTCCATTCGAGGAATTGCAGTTTTTGGCACTTCTGCATTGGCTTCATTTTTTGGCCCCAGAGGTTGCTGCTTGGTTAGACAGCACTCTCCACCACCATCATCAAAACACCAAATGAGGGAATATCTTTTGGAAAAATGGTGTTCATGCCTCCAGTAGAGTTCTAGAGACTTATAGAATTAATGCCAAGGCACACTGAAGCTGTTCTGGCAGAACATGGTGGCCCAACACCGTACTAAGACACTTTATGTTGGTTTTTCTTTTAATATGTCACCTGTCTGTATGTTGCACTGTTTAGAAGTCTATTTGAAGCTAATATGAGATTAGTCAAATTAAGTCAATATCTTTCAAAGTCATTGTCTTTTTAGAACAAAATTCTCTCTTCTTGTTACGATTCTTCCACTATAGCTGAACAGGAAAACACTGTCCGTTGAGACACAGGGAGGAACATTTTTACTAAAAAGAATGTAATTGTGGAAGACATCCACTTTATTTGACAAACCTAGATGGCTGAAGCCTCATATTATCTTCAGATAAACTTTTGAATGCTCAGTACAAGGACTGTGGATTTTGGCCCCCATCACTTCCGTTGTAAATGCACTTGGAAGGGATCTTCTAATGGTCAGCATGAACAGGAGGAATGATTACAGCAAGCAAAACATGTTTCACTATTCATATGGGCACCAGACTATTGTTTTAAGTTGGACTTGAAAAATTGTGAACAAAGTCTGTGAATGAGAGAAATAAAATGTTATTTTCTGATTGTTCCACAGCAGTTATGTTATAAAGCACAAATAAATAACCATCAAACACTCAACAGACGATTTACTGTGGAAACAGACACTCTTAGTTTCGTTTTCCTCCTATTTCTCCTTTTCATTTATTCATTACATCCAACTAATGCAGCAGCAAACACAAAGAACGACAGGACAAATCTGTGTTGGTTCTGTGGTGTTCACATTTCAGATCTGATGCCTGCAATGCACCATTGGAGCATCAATTGCCCGCGTCAAATGAGGCACATCAATATCACTTTCAGCGGGTTTGGGCCTTTATTAGTAATAATAACATTATACGCGTTTAGTTAATTGCTAAGATCTAGGAATATGGCAACATTGCTAAAAAGTGCGACAGGACAAGAAACATAAGTAGGTTAGCTAACTTCCAGGTAAAGGAAAGTTATTACCTAAAATGTATGTTGAGCACATCCATTAAAGTTTACAGACCATGTCCTGATTCAACTTTGACCTACAACACTTACTGTAATATGTGTATGTGTATAGTCCCTCATTACACAGTTTCCCTGTGTAATGAGGGACTATTACCAAGATTTTGGCTGTGATCACTTTCAATTTTACCTCCAAGATAATATGTCTAATCTACTGGCTTTTTTAAAGCATGATTATCCAACCTCTGTTGTTTCTGTCTCTATTAGACTTTATTATAGTGATGCTGATATGATGTTCCCAGATCTTAGCAATTACTTTGATGGCTACAATGTTATCAAAACTAACATAGCTAGTGGCCAAAACTAGAAAAATAAGACAGAAGTTGTAATTGACTGGAATTTTCCTTGAATTTTTGCCGTGACGTTTTTGTCTGAAAAAGAAACAATGGACTTAATTGAAAATAGTCAAGAGAGAAACATGCATAGAAATCACTGCTGCTCAGGCATTCCCTCTAGCAAACAGAGCTAACCCAATGATGCTTATTATCTTTGACAGCTTGCCACTGTCCAATGGTGCCCTATTGTTGGCTGTTTGAGTGTGCTAGGTAGCCAAGAAGAAACACCTCTCTCTCTGTGGGGTGTGGGCTGAAGAGTGAACAGCACTTTCACCCAATATGTTGCCTTACCCAGCAGATAAACGGAACAGATCCGATACTGTTGCTGCCTTCACGTTCCACTTGTTCAACAGTGAGTTGGCTAATTGATTCAACTGACATGCCAACAATGTATCCTTGGTGAAACAGATGTGTCAAATGAGGCCTGTGTCAATGCTGTGACACCTTCACCAACTCAATAAGTTAATAGTTTTACAGGGGTATGCCATTGATATATAAGTGTTCTCTTGTATATCCACCTAACTCTGAGTTCCACATCAAAGACTAATAATACCGCACTTGACCACCCCCACCTCACTTTCCCCCTGGTCATCCACCTCAGCCCGTCAGGGAGATGCAGCCTGTAATTGGGTGTGGAGCCTGAGAGGCCATGTAGCGGACGGCTCAGCAGAGACTGTAAGAGTCAATTACCAGAGCAGACAGTGCCGTGGAGAGAAAGGTACACCAGACACACTGTAGTGATCTGTCTCAGCAGGATAAAGGAGACAGAGGGTGTGTGCTAATGTGAGACCAACATGCTACATTTCTCAGCCCACAGTAGCAGTGACAGCTGTGGCATATTTCTTTCTTAGGTGCAGGGATTAGACATAAGGCACAAAAAAGGAAAAGTTGGAAAATATGTCAGTGAATCAAATTAGCTCGTACTGTTGTCTAACATTCTGATGTAAACTTGCTCACTCTTATTTGGCAAATGTTTTTCATATTATGTAAAACTTTTTCCGTGTTTCACAGGTAAATATTTCATAGTATTAAAAACGATATCTTTTTGCTGGTGGTCCCTTGGCTTCGTAATGGATTAGTGAGTCTGATTTAACAGTGGCAACATTTTTAATCAAAAGCGATCGCATGGACCCTTGGGTCATTTTGCTGCCATCACAACTGACAGAATTTGATTCATGAGGTTTTCATTCTCCATGCACTCAGACAGCAATGTGAACTCCCTCTTGAACTTGCTTCCTTTCTGAGACTGAGCCGCATTCTATCTGCAAGCATTCATCAGGGTATCTGTATGTTATTTTCATCAAGTCCTCCACATTAAACGACAAAATACATTTTTGGTCTGTGCACTCCAGAACAACACATATAAGCCTTTTCTTATCCAACACCTGTTTTTAATTGTATGTGTCCTATTTTATTTGTATTATATACTATTTGAATGTTACAAAGCACAAACAGACTAAAATAGAACACAAAACTTTGGTATTAATAGTTCTTGAGGGACTGGTTGTCATCTTTATACTAAGAATACTGAATGTCTTCCACCACTTCTTAACTGTAATGCAACTAATGTATTGCAGTACTTTCCATGTAGTTCTGAGCACATGCTTGCAGTAAAAAGCAAAACTCCTTTTAAAGTAGATCAATAAAACGTTACCAGTGATTTTAGAACGCTCAGTACAGCTTGTACCATGGCAGAAGGAGCAAAGAGGTCCTGTCGATTAGCACCATTCTATCAGGTAAGCCTTCACACTCTTCTCAAAACAGTCTAACCAATTCCTGAGGACAGCTACAGTAGAGGGAAGGATCAGCTGTCTTGCAGCCTGTACAGTGCAATAAATGTTTTAATGTTGGCTTTAGAGGTTATATTTGGCAGGTAGGGTCTTGTTGGAGCCACTTTCAGATACATTTTGAACTGTAAGATCAGGCTGTGCAGCTAATATTGCAATTAAGGTGATTTTACCTATTGGAAGCTTCAAAGGTGTTATTGCTCACACATTTGTTTGGCATAATGAAGTGGTGTTTTCAACATGTCCTCATACCAAAACAACAGAAAAGTTGTTACTCGCAAAACTACATATCTGAGTGTTTTCAGTGCCCTCTATAGGACAGATATGGACCAGACCACATACAGAAGAACCCATTGGACCGTAATATACCAAAACAGTTACATTAAAAACATAAAAAAATAATGATGTTTTATGGTGTGACAATGTTGTGGTTAAGGTCTGGTTAGGTTTAGGCACAAAAACCACTTGGTTAGGTTTAGGGAAAAGTCATGGTTTGGGTTAAAATGACCACTTGAAATGTGGTTTCTACTTAAAGTTATGCAACCCTCATCATCATGGCCAACTCACGGTTGGAAACATGACACTCGCAGTTGGAAGCATGAAGCGAACAGCAGTCTCATCAAACTATCTAGCCATCCACCCAACCCGCCTCCTCCTAATAAGGCAAATAATCAATATAAAGTCACTTTATATTGACGTCATCTGAACTGTCACTTCCTCGGGTCATAATTACTACAGCCGCTAGATGGCGTAATGTAACTATAGGTTGTTTTTGCCAGCCTGAATTTTAGACCTATACTGTCTACCTATACTGGACGGGCTGGGTATTTCACTTGAATTAATATTGCTGTTCGAGAACATGAAATGTATTGTTCTTCCATTATATGAGGTCTGAGGAACTGTGAGACCTGGTATGATGCAGTCAGTGATCAGCGAGCAGTTATGTTGGTAGCATAAGGTTCCTTTATTTACATACTGTAGCAACCAATTAGGGTCCATGAAGAAGTGGATACTAATTTAGTTTTCAGTTTTTTTGTTTGTGAAATGCAGCAGTTTTAGTTAGGGTTAAGCCTGGCTAACTTAGGTTAATGAATTCTGATATGAGTGTTAGACTAGTCCTCTCATGTGATAATGTTTAAACACAGTGAATGTCATGCCACAGTACAGGGATCATGTATGCGTATTGCTTTATAGCTAAGCTGTTATGCTAGAGTAAATGT
This sequence comes from Thunnus albacares, assembly GCF_914725855.1. Taxonomy (NCBI): domain Eukaryota; kingdom Metazoa; phylum Chordata; class Actinopteri; order Scombriformes; family Scombridae; genus Thunnus; species Thunnus albacares. The sequence goes on from NC_058116.1 coordinate 18,854,082, forward strand.
ATGTCTTGGCTTGGCACATGAGCTTGTGTGTGTGTGTGTGTGTGTGTGTGTGTGTGTGTGTGTGTGTGTGTGTGTGTGTGCGTGTGTGTGTGTGTGTGTATGTGTGTGTGTGACATAGAAAATGTGTGGTTAGACATTGGTAGGAAACTATCAAACGCTGAGGTCTTCACACAAAATGACTAAGTGACTAGACACGTATAGTGGAGGTTTCATGCCTAACCTAAATTTTTATATACAGTATCGAGACTGTACATGTCAAGATTGTAAGTGGAGCTATTTCAGTTCCCAGCATAAAAACATTTCTTTATCCGAGAAGAGAGAAAAAAAGTGGTGATAGAGATCAGATTGGCATGGTGCAGTCCAGGAATTATGTCGTCAGGATTAAGATTAGTGGAATGTAATGAAAAGATTACCTGAGCACCTGGATTTTGAAACCATTAATGAGATTATCCATGTACAAATCATTATTTCTCTGCTAAGCCATAAAGCCCACAGCCAGGTGCCACACAGTACAGAAAATATCCAATTTAAAGCTGCACACTGCAAAATGCCTCATCAGTCAGATATCCTTTGGTGTAAAGCCTTTCAAACTGGCTAAAAATAAATGGGGTAAATATAAGTGACATCACATGGCATGATTATACCTCAAACATTTTTTAAACAGCTAGCACTTTAATACATGGGTCTAAATTTCACTATATAGCAACCTATTATTTGCACACAGTTACCACTACCAAATATGCATTAGAACTATACAGATGAGAATAATACAAAAAGAAAGGGTATGAAATCTTCTGTTTCTCTCTCTGAAAACTACCCCCCTCCACATACACACACACACGCGCGCTGCCTGCAGACCACAAAATCTCTTTTAAGTCAGGTGCAGTTTTCAACAGATTCTAAGATAAAGTTGTCATGCTGCAAACCCATTGTGGTTATGCAGGGGGAGTCAAGAGAACGTGAGAAGGTTTCACTTGTCATCACAGTATATCTCCCGGTTCTGTGGCAGGGAAAATAGTCACTTACTGTATGGGAAATGGTGGTCCACAAATTGTAAACACCCCCACTTGACAAAATTTCCACCCTGGTTTCTGTGGTTTTCAAATGCGTAAGTATAAGTGTGATTTCTCTAAACATAGGCATGTAGACATGTTATCAGCTCTTCTAAACCTGAGCCTAACCCTTCTTATCTTGTGACACCTACGCTAAGCACAGTGATGACTATGAGGCACCAAAGATAGTAGCATCTGTGTGACTCCTCAGAGAAGGGACAGAACAATTAATTATATTTCAAAACAGATTGTCCATCAGTTTGACAAAAGAATGGGTAGGATAAAAGTAAAAACTTTTGATGTACTGTAATCATCAATTTCATTCAGTTTTGATTTCTTTGAGAATGCACGCTTTAAAGGATATGACAGGGAAAATCACATTTTCCCAACATTTTTCTTTAAAATGGATGTAGTTTTTAGGGTTTTAAATGAATGAAACCTTGGATAACATTAAATCTAGTGCTTTTTTATTCACTTACCAAACTGCCTAAATGCCCATCACATTTATATACAGTGAGTTTCAACTGCTTCAAAAGGGAAATTTCTTAGAATCAAAATATTTGCATAGCTCCTCAGTGATTTCTGTTGATAGTGCAGATAACCTTTAAATTCTATTAACAGATATTGCATAATTGTGTTTTGCCCAAAAAGCATCGAGATACAGTTCCTGAACGTGATGTAACACTTAACCTTTACAAGACACAGAGACAGTATTAATTAATCATTTAATACATCTTAAAACTGTTCAGGCACTTTTTTTTTGGTCCACACACAGGCAGTAATTGAGAAAATATGATGTCATCCAGCACTGTTTGGCAACTTTCTTGTGAAGATTTGTGTCAATAGTGGGAGAACAGATCCTCTTTCAAGGCTGAATCTGTGCTCTATATTGTACCTTTCAAATTACAGCTATATTCACAAATATAGTGTAATTACAGAGTTTATATGAAATATCTACTTTTTTGTTGCTTCTTAACTATCAGAATTGGTTTTACAAAAGTTTTTCCAAATGTTACTAATGTAAATAAACCCAGTTTTTACAGTATACTGTCAATAACATTTCATAATACTTTTACATAACAAAAGTATGTTATTCCCTTGATAATTTCTACATCTAACAAATCCATTGATCTCATTTAGCCTCACTACAAACCAGTGGAGCACACTGAGGTCATTTGCTACATACAGAATGAGCTGTGACCAATCAGATTCACAATGCTAGTGTAATGACATCGCTCATCCTATGCCCTTCAGCTACTGCAGCTGACTTGTGCTTGCCAAATGAGATTTTCCTCAGACCTCTTGAAATACATTTTCCTTCCACTGTGACCCAAATCTGATAACATTGCAGATGTGAAATTATGACAACCCCTTGATGGGACAAAATGAAAAAGTCTTTTAGTCGACATATTGGTTTTTGGATTGTTGTTGTCATCTGTCTACAATGGAATAAAGTGTGTTCTGCAATTCCACTTCAATGTTTTATTGAATATTTAGTTTCATAACACAATAACCCCTATTTATACATTTACGAGCAGTAGCAGCTAATTGGTCACAAGTCTTTTCTTATCATTTTGACAGAAAATGCAGTTAAGTATAACACTGTTTTAAACTACTGCAGGGCAGAGTGGAAGGTAATGAGTGCCATGCTGCTGGAGGGCCATTAAGACCAATTCATACTTTCCATGTCTGTGTGGCCACGAGGGTCTGCGTTGGTCCGCATGGCAGTGAAAGTCCGTGTTGGTCCATGTGACGTAAATGTCCATGAGGGTCCGTGTGGCCCCTCTGCGGACATCCGTGTGTAGCCAAAAATTTGTGACCGCATGGACTGTACACATAGCAAGTGTGTCAACTGCACATATGGTAGAAAAGCAAAAAGGAATGCCTGTCTCATCTACTGTATGTATGTACTGTATTCCTATTCTCATGAAGCTGTGGCTTATCTTTTTTTGACTTTTTCTTGTTGTTCAGCAACATACAGGAACTCCTCAGCTGCACCGAGACTGAAAACAGCCCCATGTAAAACAGTACACGGGGCTGTGTTGATGTGGGCGTGTTGTTTAAGTACAAGTGAGACAATGAAATACGATCCAGCAAGTTGGAGTAACAGATTATTGCATTTAGAGGCTGATCAGAAAAAACATTGCACAGCAGTTTGCAATACTCACAGGGTGGATTTTACTCTGGAAAGATATCACACTACAACCCTGTTTACTAGTGGGCACATGTGGAACATGTCTGTGTCTGTGGACCTCCAAAAGAAGTATGAATGGAACCATGTGTGTGTCTGCATGACCACAGCTGTCCAAGGATGCGGAAAGCATGAATTGTCCTTTACAGCCCATGCTCCCTGAGGTGGAAAAGCTGTGATCAACAGAAATGAAACGGTCTTACTGTCATCTGAAAGCTCAGATCAATCTGGGGCAAATGCTGCTAGAGCTGCCTGACAGTAACAGAGAGGTGATGGGTTCCTCTGCCATGGCTGGACTCCAAGGCTTTATCAACAAACAAAAAGACTATTTTGAAATTGGTCATGACAAGGAGTGGACAGAGAGGGAGACACACACATCTTCATGTTATTAAAACCTGGAGAGGTTCTTGACCTTGGTCATGATAAACTGTCTGCCAGCTGCCTCTGCATGGTTTTTGAGTTTGTAAGCCTCTAGCTGGATCTGCTGAGCCCTTGTGGGTCACTGAAGTCATGATTATAAATCCTGGGTAAACAGTGAGCATCAAAACGCCAAAACAAAGCCAGAGAATTATTTGGGCGGTACTACGAGGCCATGTGTGATTGGAGTGTAATGTAGTACAGAGTGAGGTTATATATCATGCCTTCAAAACCCCTTTCTCTAATCTGTAAATCTTTTTTTTCCACAAGGTCAAGGATGCTGGACTGATGTCTGTACATGTGTTTGTTTGTGTGTGCAGGTAGGAGCTCTTGCACAAAACAGATGCCTATACACAAAACACATATTCATACATTTTGGTTCACACATACTCTACATGACAACAAACAACATAAATGAAGGGGGCAAGACTCGGGATATGCTCTGCAGGCAGATGTGCTCTGTGAATGTTTTTGTATTGCCTCAGTTTCTGTATTGCCTCAGTTGCTGTTATACAATTTCACAGCTCAGGGTCTACAGACACGGTGAGAATAAATTAAAGAGTCTGTTGACCTTACTTTGTCTGCATCCAGCTTTAGAATGAATTGCACTCAATGAAAAATGAATCAAAGAGCTCCAAATATATGTCAAAGAAAGAATACCTTTCTATTGCAGGAGTTGCTGGAGATGGACAAGGCCAGAACAAATTGAATAATGGATGTCCAAATAATTCTGTGAGATATTGTTTGATGTTATTTTCCTTTCTTGGTAGTCTCAAGCACACAATTTTTGTGTAAGGGTTCAAAAATTTTGCATAATGTGTATTGATCATTCTGAATAAATAGGTCTTTTTTTGCATAAAAAGCAAACCATTGAGGCAAATCATTTATAGCGCTGAAATCAAAAATGTCCCTTTTACTTTTTGCCGGAGACATCCCTACCACCTTCAATACAATCCCAATAATATCCTCAGGGCTGATTTGTGAACTGAATGTGAATGTATTAGCAGAATGGTTTTTGTGTTAGCACATACCCACACACGCACACTGTCATAAATAATCATTCTGCTTGTCTGTAAACAGAGACACTTAAAGATATGTTATGTTGCTTACACTGGCACCATGGATACAGAGGAAACTGAATATGTTCATAGAGAGTTTGAAAAACCTTACGTGGTATTGAATTCCAGTTGAATAAGACATAATATAAACATAAATCACTATCCACTGTATACAGTATGTTGTTAAAATAACAGATGTAACTCAATTGTTGTGATGCAGTGTCTGTTGAGCACTCTACTGTATATCGACCTTGTGTTTTTCAGTTAATAGATTCAGTAAGAACCCTGGCTGGGCTCTGGGAGGTGTTGGTGTTATACGGGGTTGAGTGGCTGTCAGTGACTGGGGACAATTAGTCAGTCACCCATGCAGGTGTTGCTACTGGGTCTAAGCACTCACGGTGGACCAAATGATTGTCCGTGGATAACTGTGACATCTCTTTGCCCTGCATGTCTCGATCATTCGATCCAATCATTTATCTTCATGGACTGTATATACTACCTACATGCATTGTTATGCCTTATAGCTGTTGCCAGGAATCTGCTGTCTGCTCTGTAATTGTTAGCTATGAACAAGAATAGTCTTGCCACTTTAAAGGCTGTACCTATTTAAACAAAACGGGACGAGAGGATTCAGAGGCAACATTAAAAGAGAGTACAGACAGACAGAGTAAAATATCAGGGATACCATCACGAAGATACGGCATAGAGGGAGCTCCAACAACATCACAACCTTCATCTGTTTTTGAAAGCAAATTCCAAATCAAGATTTCACACAAAAAATTCAAGCTAACCCTTTGTAAGGTACCTATAAGGTTAAGTTGTAAGCTGCTGGAACAAACAAACCACCAATGCTGACATTTTTTTTCAAAAGCACAGTCTCAAATGTTTGGCATAGTTTCACACTGATGAGTATTCATGCCTGCACCACTGAATACAAACTACTTCAGGTGAAGTGGTGCCATAGTAAAGGTGGTAATTGTAAGCGGTATGCCTCACATTCAAAGTATCATTTGTGTTTTTTATTTGTACCCTATATAAACTGACACAGGTTGCAGCCTCAGAAAACAGCAGCCCACTGCAGTGCTGTGGCATTAACATTTGCTATGCATCAACAAAAAACATCATTCAATTATGTGGCTAATGTTAGCAGCATTGTAGCTTGTCGCCTATGTGTCTGTGCATGCAAAACTAACTGCGTAGAGCACAGCATGTAGCTCACAACAAAAACAGAACTGGACCGACTCTGCCTGTTGAGAAAGCTGTAATTCCAAGCAGCTTTGATCAGCTACAGTATTGGTTGCATCTCTTAATACCAGCATAAAATATTGTGTATGGGCAGCTTTTAGATCAACCCACCCTCCACCTACATTCACACACATACACATACGAACACACACACTCTCCCATCGCCACAATTACCACTACCCCACCCACACACTATGAAAATGTGGGGTTGGAAAGCGTCCGTTAAGATTATATCAGTGTTGATTCTTTTTTCATGATCTGATTTGTAGCACATGCACGCTGCAAACACGCTGCGTGCTTTCCCACCCAAAAAAGAGAATCTATTGGTTTGAGATCAGCAGTTTTGAACAAAAGTTTTGTGCACCAGTTTCAGATTTTCCCTTGGAAAAGAATCAGCCATGACCTTGACATGACACACAATGTGAAATTTAACTGTAGTATTCACATCACGAGCCACTGGTACTGCAGGCCTAAACAAAGACACCTTTGCTTTCAGCGTTCTATATCCCTCAATCTCAGTCTCAACCCCAGGAGAGTTAATGAATTCCTGAATTACCTGAGTGCTTTACACTACAAGTATCTGATTGTGCTTGTGAGTTATTATTAAAGCAGTCAGGACACAATCTTTCTTAAGTTCTATACAGTTAAATGTACTTTTGTGTTGATAGATAGATAGACCACCAGTGCCCTCTGTCAGCCTCAACCAGGATATCACATATTTAATACTTTTCTTCTGAAGGTTGATTTGGCCTCCCTGTGTTTTAGCAGACATGCTATCTTATCTTGAGTTCTGGCAGCAGAGTTTGTTATTGATGTTTTTAAATGTAATACATTTTACTTTAAATAATGTATTATAATAACATTAAAGGGCACTGTGTGTTATTTACTAATGCACTAAAATTAAGATGTTACCTAGTTTGAAAATGAATGTTTGATATTTAAAATATAGTCTTCACAACCATATTCCAATTTTCACATTGTGTTTAATGCATGATGTATGTGAAACTACATTTTCAACAACCAATCTTCTCAGCCTACAGTTCTCTTAACCTTTGGTTGAAACCACTCTTAACTGAATTCCTCTGAGCTTTTAATACATACAGTTTAATGTTGTTCTGTTAGTTTAGATTCCAAAGTGACTTTATGACTTTTTGTGCCTGTAAAATTATTTATATACTGTATATATTAACTATATAGTTACCACAGAGTCATGCAATAACCAAACCTGTGGGTGTACTGGCAACGGGCTCATTTTGTGGTGAAAGGGTCTTCAGGCAGCTATTAGTGTTTGTTCGTGTGTGTGAAACTGAAAATTGATTGTGGGAAAGGAACCGAAAGCCTTGTTTCTGTCTTGTTGATATCTTAATCTGCCCTAGACTGTGGTAGACATGTTCCAGTCTGAGTTTATCAATGTTATCTTTTCTATCCGATACATAGAAACGAAGCAGCAACTTTATGAGTTGTGAGTAATTTCAGTCAATAGGATTTTAGGGTGAAATGTGTTTTCTGCTTGATCACACTGAGGCACTGTGTGGATTAGTTCTGTCACTTGTCATGGTCATCCAATGACAGACTAAATGGTCATACGACTTTCAGAGAAATGGAGGATGCTGATAATATGTTACATTTGCTTCATAATTCTCATATTGTCTTTGGTACATAGGAGGTATTTCTTTAAATATTTAAGATGGCAAAAACCTTTCCTCCTCAGGTGAATACTGTCACAACTATCATTATGTTTACTCCATGTGTTGTTGTGGAACCTTACATGTTATTTTAAATGAGAAGTTACACTTCAGCTTATGCTGTTCTTCTACCAGTGAGACATAAATCCCTTGTCAGCATACAGACACCAGGGGGAACCATTCAGCCACTTAATGGCAGCTGATCAACATCATTTGGTTGAGGTTACACAGAAGAGATCAAACAGTCTCATATGAATATCTTTGAGTAGTGCTTCTTATAGTATAGCAAACTTTCCACCACAATCATAATAGATTGCAGACTACATCAGATATTCTTTAATGCCAGGAATCTTAAAATGACATTAAAGCCTTAATCTCATGAAAGTTAAGCAAATGTTAAAAGACATTAACAGCTCAGTTCACCTTTCTTTAACGTCATAGCTGTTACAATAGTTGCAAAATAAAACAGTTATCCCTTATTTACCACAGGAGGGAGCTGCTGTAAAAGAGAGGTGGTGAGAGTTGGAAAAATAAACAAGAAAATATGAAAATGGCAGTAATGGAAACAATAATGGCTAGATTCTCACTGTTTAGGTTAATAAAAGCCCTCTTTGCTTACTGTATTCATAGTTTTGTGATGAATATATGACAATTTTGGTTAGGGTATCAATGTTAACAGATTCTGCAAGCAGGGCTCCGCGTGGGTTCATGTAGAATCAGGGCCGTCTCTAGCTTTTTGGGGGCCCTATTCAAAATCTTGTTCGGGGGCCCCCCTCCCTGTTTCAAGCACTCATGAATACATATTCCATATGCATATAAATGAAACCAAGTACTGAAGTATTATTGATAAGGCTTAATGAAACTGGCATAAAGATAAAGGTGCAAATGAACTATGAACAAATAACAAATAACACACAATTATCACTATGAAGATTAAAACAGAAGGCTTTCAATTATCATCATCATCAGGCATGTACTGGCATGCACATAGCCGGCTAATCAGGATGCACCTACTGATTACGTGTGTCCCACACAGTATAAAAGGCAGCGTCTTGCTGCAGCTCACATCCCAAAACCACTTTAGAGGATGGTGTATGAGTGGCAAGCTCCATAGCTAGAGGGCTCTACATGTGCTTATAGAAGTAGGGTTACAATAGCGTAACCTTCGTTCTATCTCACACAGGCTCTGCCCTCTACTGGACCCTATGGGTAGAGTAGGTGGAGCCCAATGAATGTTTGCCCTGCTGTGACATGTCATCAGACTACCACACTGAACCCAACCGGCTAAAGGTTAGTCCCCGCGGCCCTCCTACTACTTCATAATCCCAGCTGCAGTTAACATGAACATAAACTGTGTGAAATCATATCCTAACTTTGCAGGGGTCACAGATCATATAACAAGACATTCCCCAAGTCATCTTGGATCACGGGAGAATGCAGGTATATGTTGCCCCGCTCCGGGCATTCTTCTTCAGCCTCTTGAAGTGCTGAGTGACAGAAGAAATGGACCTGAAAAGCCCGTGCAGAGCTACTGGAGCTCCCAGGAGGTCTTCTAGGTCCTAGCCTAGGTCTAGTCCAGCCACATGTGACGTGTGCCCACTGTGGCAAGTGACATCATGCAGCCTGCAGCATTAGCAACACCCAGAATCAGGTTATCTGGCCGATGGTGCGGCTCAGAAAGTCAGCTTGGGGTGTCCAGTGGTGTATTAGCTGCAGCGACGCCCATCACTCCCAGGTTGTTAGCAGGTGCATCTAGCGGGAAAATTTTCTAAAAATATTCCAGTGTGCCCCTATCCTGCACCAGTGGAGGCTGCAGCTTCCAGCTCACCACCCAGCCAGCTGAGTGAGGAATCAGAAGGGCTTTGAGAGCCTCTTCCAGGGGGGGCACACTGGGACAACCTGTCTCCGTGTGGCCCTGCACTCACGCACAGGACGGAAATCAGTCCCATGACTGGTGACTTTGTTTTCAGCAGCTCCTTCCAGGATGCTTCAACACACTGCCAGATGTCTGGGAGAGGAGGCAAAACAAAGGCAGGTTGAGCTGGATGAGCCTTCACGTAGCTGGCTGACTGGCATGGGCAAGATAGGCAGGGGCAGTGAGAGCCCTACACACTTTGCCACCATGGCCATAACCTTTGGGAAAGCAGGGCAAACTGAAGTCAGCAGTGGAGTTCTGAAGATCAGCAATGTTGCAGGTACAGACGGGAGGCTGTCGTCATTGTCCATTGATGTAACTGTTGGGACGGTCTCAGCTGAGGTGACCAGCTGTGGCAGACGGGGGACTCATCCTCGACATGGAAATCAATCTCAACCTCCAGTTTGCTCTCATCGCAGTGGAGTGAGATGTCACACAGCTGAAAACGGCCCCATCATTGCCAGCGCTGAGTCAAAGAAAGACCTTGGCAGTGCACACAGGGCAGTGGCTTCATCATGCTGCTCTCTGCATGATCTTGTCCAACGCACTCAAATCAGAAGGGACGTCCAGCAGCAGCGGTGAGACCGGGGCATGATGCGCAGGAACAAGGTTGGAGAGCTGACTCCATCCGTGGAGAAGTAAGATCAGTTAACAGAATTTGCTGTTGCTGAAGTGAGAAGGATGCGAGATGCTGCCTTTTGTACTGTGTGAGACACATGTAATCAGTAGGCATGTCCTGATTGGTCAGCTACATACATGCACATTTCAGTGGATGATTGTGTGCATGTGACTGGAGGAGAGTATTACCCATAGAGTCCAGTAGAGGGCGGAGCCTGTGTGAGATAGAACTACCACTTGTATAAAATAAAAGAAAGTCACATTATATCGATGTCACTTACCTGGGAAGGATTGGTGTATCACATGCATGCAAAATTGGACTTTGGTTACATTCAAATCAGGTAAGAGGGCTGTGGTGGGAGGTGTGTTGTTAGAGGTACTGGTGAGTCAATGAAATACGATCCAGGAAGATGAGTTGGAGTTATTTATCATAAGCCAAAACACTGCAAAGTGGTTTGTAATACTCGCAGATAGGATTTTACAACTCTGGAAAGTTATCACGGTGGCAACTGTTTTATCTTTCAGTGCAATGCTCACAAGGTAAACAGTCAAATATGGCCTTCGCGTTACAAAGTAATCTACCAGTAAAAGTAATCTACCAGTAAAAGTTGAGCTCAGTTCAACTTTTTTGCGTTTTTTTGCTGAGCCCTAAGTGGTCCCTACTTCCCCCACTTCTCCACTACAGAAACGCACTGCCCCATTCAAATGAATGGGAGGGCTGTTTGCTGTTTTTCACACATTGCCTGATTTGGTCTGAATGCAGCCTCTGGCATATGCATTATACGCATTTTTGAAAGTGTAAAGTCATGTTATTCTTACACAGATTGAAGAGACAGGGCTGGTCTGTCTCATTAAAGTGGTTCCAGTCTGCCTGCTAACTTCAGCATGGTGGGTTGTTTGTTGTAGCACCCGCATACCATGGGTGGGTGATGGTTTGTTGGTCCATGTTAACAGTAACAGCCATCTCCATGTCTCATACAAGGATACAATGTTCAAACAGAAAACAAAACAAGCGCTCCTAGAGGCTACAACAGAAACTGCGGTAGGAAGCCAGTCTGAGTGTAAACAGCTGTAAAGTGATTGAAAGGCTGCATAAACGCTATTTCTGAATTTGAGAGGTGAGTTAACAGCATTTACGTTGCAGGTTGATAGTTGTGCTTTTTGATCTATACATACGTTTTTTTTTAGCCATTGTGAGCTTAAGATATGATGACTCTTGGTTACCAAAAGTCAGTTTATATTTAAGGAGAAAAAAAATCGTTGGCGCAACGGGGCCCCTGTGCACCACAGAGAGAAAGATCACATGCTCGTTTTTCATACAGTATGGTTTCTTAACTTATGAAACTGGTGGGTGGCATTAACAAGGAGGAAGTGCTGTGTTTGTACTGTCATCTTGGCTATATGAAGACTTTTATTTCCCCTTCTATCATGATTTCTGCCATGTGTTATTTGAAAAGACTGAATGAAAGGATCAGTTTTTTGTTGATTATACTTTTTTGATAGCTAATTCAATCCATGGGGTTTTCGTAATAAAAGAAAAAAAAAAGGTGTTCCATTGTTCTTTTTTTCAGTTTGGCTACTTCCGGAGCTTCTTAAAGATTTAAAAGATTTTGGAGAGACTATGAATATTCCTTTTTTGTGCTATTTAAACCTGCCGACGCCTCAGAATTTTCACTGCGCTCTTTGATGTCTGGCAGGGACATAGATTAATTGGCTTAAAAAGCATCATTTCAAGTAGGCTGAAGAGAGATGCTTGATAGTTTTCTCTTTCACTCAGATATCAATGTGAATCCTTGGATGACCTCACCACTCACTGGGCTGTCATTGTCTTTACTTTTGATCTTTAAAATGAAACATTTCATTGGTTGTCCTAATACTATATTAGTCTACTACTTGTACTACAGGCTATCGATATTACCACTATAGTAGGGGTGTGTGTATTGTGAAGCTAAAGATGGATCATTATGTCAAATATTTGAATGACTAGTGAGATTGTTCTTGTTTTATTAACAGTGCTTAAATTAAAGAGGGTACAATCAAATTGCATACATTAACATTGTTAAGTGTCTGACATCTCAACTACTGCCTGAAAATATTACACTTAAAGACAAATAAATTGCACTGATATGACATGTATTTGATCTAAAGATGTTTAAACTGGAGTTTGGGTCCTCGGTCAGACTTTTGATTATTAACTTAATGAGGACATTGTCATATAGGTGTTTTTATTCTTCAATTTACATGTTCAAGAAAATGAAGGTTTTTCTTTTTTGATTTATCAGAATTTTGAACTAAACTCTATCTGAAAAAACTTGAAAAAAATACAGAACATGAACTTCAACATATTCAACGCAATGGTTATACACATTTTATGCCTCAGGTGGAATGAAACTGGAATTTCTACTATCATAATGTGTTTACAGTTAAAAATTGGTTTGAAAATAATGTGAGTAAAATTATACATCCTGATTTGAGTACTGTACTGAACTGTGAGCTAACTTGATTGTTACACCCCATTTAGCACTTTTACTGCTATTACTGATTTAAATAGCTTACAGCTAGCCCACTACTTCTACTATAGTCCAACAACTGTCAACCTATACATTTAAGCTTTTGTTACTTCTGTTCCTTCATACTAGAAATCTTAAAAGATTTGTCAAAGGACATGAGACTATCTTACCCAAACCCAGACAAACCTTACACAGCAACAGGGTCCCTTATTCATTTGAACAAAGAAGGAGTTGTGATGCATTTGTTTCCTGTTGAAATAATTCCATTATTGTTTATTGTAACATGGTTACAATAATATGAAACAGATGTATTGCACATAGGATTTCTAGCTAAAGCTAATTTGTGACCCCTGTCCCTGGTTAGGCTTTTCTACTTAAAAATGGTCATTGCATATCATTACCAAAAGTACATTAGTTAAATAAAGTTCATTATAAATAGTGACATTCTCAATAACAACAATATTTACATCACATAACAATCAATTTACATGTTGCATATGTGTGTATGTGTGTATGTTCCCTAATTCATGGCAATATGTGTATATGCGCATAATGTTTATAGGAGTGTGTGTGCGTGTACATGCATGCACATAGTCTTTATGAGTATGTATGTATGTATGTTCGTCTATGTGTCTCTGTTACTCTATCTGTGTGTGTGCACAAGTGTATGATCATTGGTAAATGATCAAAGGTTTGGTTTTGTTTCAGCCGGTGTTTCACCTTTTCATTAAACGTTTTCAGATCAGTTTGTGTTTTTATTTCTGTTGGTAGGGCTTTCCTAAAATGTATGTGCTGTGCCACTCTGCAGTTGCCATTTTCTGATTTTTATTCTATTGTGACGTATGGACAAAGTACAGCTGGGGCGAGATTATTCATACATTTAAAAATCAGTTTCATAAAAGAAAACTTGATATAGCTGTCAGTGCTTGCTTATATAGTGATGTAATGGGTATGAAAGTTGACTGTGAAGCCTGGCTCTATACAGTAACACAATAGGACAATGTAAAAATGTCATGGCATGCATGAACAGTTGAGCTGCCTTAAGGGGTATGTAATGTCCTATCATTCTAAAACTGTTCAGATTTGTCTTTACTATCTTGCATAGCTTATTAACGTGCTCATCAAATTTGAGCTGGGAGCCCAAAATGACACCTAGGAATTTAAAATCACTGACTTCATTTATTTACTCTTAATCTATTTTAATTGTAAACTTATCTTTTGCTTTCCTTCTCATTGACAAACACATTGACACAGTATTTTTAAGTTTCAGTGTTAGATGATTGTTTTTGAGACGTTGGGATACACCCTCCATTTTGTTTGTTAATATCCCTGCTGCTGCAGATGGGGTTTTAGTTGGTACATAAATGATTGCATCATCAGCGTACATTTAACAACCAGATTCAGCATGTTGGTAAGTCATTTATATATAAGCTGAAAAGCAGAGGCCCCAAAATCAAGACTTGTGGAATACCCATTCTGGATTGCTGAGGGATTGAAAGTTTTGCATTGATTTTAACATGTTGCTCTCTACATTTGAGATATGATGCAAACCAGCCAGTTGCTTGCTCTGAAAAATTAAAGGTGCTAAGTTTGTTCAGAAGTATGTCATGGTTGTCAACAGTGTTGAATGTTTTTCTGAGGTCTAAAAACACTGGTCCCACTACATTACCCTTATCTAGCGTGCTCTTGATGTTTTCAGTGAGGTAGCAGTTGGCCATTTCCGTTTGCCTTGAACATACCAGCTTGACTACACAATAACACTCACATTTATGTTTCACTGCATTTGCATAGTATGTTTCCACCTAAGGACCATTTGGGGAATCCCCTGTCTCACAAAAAAGTGGCTCTTTCGTTCAAAATATCTTCTGCCGGGGTCAGAACTTGAGACGCGGCACGAGTTGCTTGGCTTGCTTGAGTTGCAGCCACCACAATACTGCAACGTTTCTTTTTTATTGTCAGAGTTCAACTGATACATCAGCGGGGCCAATATTATCTACCAATTTTCTCTTATCACAGATATATTGTGTGTTTGTTGGCAGATAAATAACAAAAAAAATCAGTAGAGAAATGCATGTTACTAATTTGGCTTCTTCCCCGGAGTTCATGTGCTTTTTCGTCTCACAGGTTCCTATGGATCAGGATCGTGGAGCCCCTAGTTATGGATCGTGGGCTTCCATGGACTGTGGCTGCGGGAACCCCCGTGGTCCTGCTTGACACCCACGCCTGCTATTATTATCAGTCATACTTCTATTATTATTCTGATTATTCATAATCAGAATAATAATAACCATCATCATCATCATCATCATCATCATCATAACATTGTTATTGTTGTTATTGTGCTTCTCTGTGTCTCTCTCTCCCCCTCTTTCTTTCTCTCTCAACCCAAAGCGCCGAGGCAGATGGCCGCCCACCTAGAGCCCGGTTCTGCTTGAGGTTTCTTCCTATTAAATGGGAGTTTTTCCTTACTGTTGTCGCCAAGTGCTTGCTCATGAGGGAATGTTGGGTCTCTGAAAATTAAAGAGTACAGTCTTGACCTGCTCTGAGGTGCTCTGAGGTAACTTCTGTTGTGATTTGACAATTTAATTTATATAAATAAAATTTAATTGAATTGAAAATGCCACAGATACGGTAAATTTAATGAAATTTTCAAACAGTGTTGCCATTACATAGATTATCCACCAGAGAGCACTGACAAGTTTATTTTTCAACTATACAATGTCCTGCTCAGGACACATCTTGGTTGAAATTCGTTAATAAAAATAATAAGAGATAATTATCAAAAACGTTTGTTGTGTTTATGTTAAGAAGTGAATATCGGCAGGTGCAGTACATTGTTATCACGTTTCTTAACTCTCAAATATTGATATTGATCCTCAAAAATTTCTTACTAAATCTCTTTCTATTGCAATAGTTTACATTCTTGACAAGACAAGACTAGATAATAACATGTGCAATTAAATAATATGTCACACATTTGCCAAATTACTGCAATATAACTGTGATAATTTTATTAAAATATATACATAGCTGCAGGGTATGTAAAAAACGCATGTGGTCACTTTATGTCCTTGAGTACACTGCTGTGTCTATAGAAATATTCTAACAGTATGACAGTGATGTTTTCTGTCGCCAAAGGACATAACTTGGCTGCAGCCTTAGAAATAAGAGGCCCCTGTAACCTAATCGATTGCCGAGCAGAGAGGCAGACTGGGTCCACACTCTGTGATCCGTTTCTCTGTGTCAGACCAACTTCCCAGAATAGCAACTCGGGCGGGTTGTCTGCTGCTCTGCTCTGCTGTAGGAGATGGAGGAAGTCAGTGGTGGATTTAACAACTGTTGCTTTTGCTGCTTCTGCTGCGGAACCAAACTACCTTTGAGTCCGCGCTGCATGGCGCATGTCGGGTTAGAATGAAGTCTATTCCAAACCGAGACATTCAGTCTGGATCAATGTGCAAGTTCATGGGATATAAACTCCTACGTGTTTAAGGTAAATAAAAAGAGAGCGAGAGAAACATAAGTGCATGAGACGGTTTGTATTAACTAATCATCATTTTGCTGTTTTAATATAGCAATTCAATATCATTCGACTATCAATAGGCTACAGACGCTGCTAGAGGCGCATGTCTGCAGCAAAGGCAGACAAGGAGCGTCTGTGTGATGAATGGAAAGGCAGACGGGCTCTGCTGTAGACTGCGGTGATCGGATAACCTGTTGAATTGCCGCTGTCAGTCAGTGCTAAGCCACGCAGGCACCAACAGCCAGCAAAAAAATCATCAAACACGAGAAGCACAACGCGTTGCCACAAACGCGCTTCACGTTTTATACAGGCTAGCTGATCCAGAGATGCACTGTTGCCGAATGCACCGTCCTCACCGGTTAACCTGTCTGTAACACAGAATTCTCCCACCGTTTTGCTGCTGACATAAATATTCATTCGGTTGCAAAGTCATGGTGCAGACATACTAGGAAGTATCAAAAGTGGTAGGCCTATAAATTAAGAAAAGGGGGGCGGCAATAATTTTAATTTCTACATTCTCTGATTGGATAATTCATAGCTTTTATCATATTGTTGTTTAATGCATTTTGAAGGTGGGGTGGTGCAGCACTTTACCCATCGTTTAATTTGCCACTACATCATATTATTCCCATTGCCCGCCTCAGCAGGTAAAACCCGTGAGGTCCGACCTTGAGTCATGTCTCCACAGTTAGCTTTTCAACATTGCCTACCCACGGATTTCCAGTTGAAAATAGCTCGGCTGCTCCCTGCCACTATGGCTAATTCCTTAGGAACCGGTGGATCCAGTTTGATCCATCCCTCTCTTTCTTTCCTTTACCAACTTGTTGAGTCTTCCCCCTCGATGTTCCTACTGTAAGTGTGCATTGTGTAAGGCTCAGCTGCTAGTTGAGACTTCTAAAGAAATGTCACAAGTTTGAGTCGAGTGCGTGTGGAGCTTGACGGGACGGTGTCGGTGTCGCTTCTAAAGTGAAAAATTCGACCGGACGCGCGCAGAAAAGGCTTTAACGCAGCGACAGTCACCTGTAGGAAAGATGCGCTCCTCCTTAACTTTTTTTCTGCTTCTCTGAACTTACTCAAATTAATTTTCTGATGTTTTTGACATTATTTTCACTGGAGTGTTATTGAAACATGCTGACTTGACTTTTTTTCCCCCTTTCATACGTTGGTGAGACATCACTGGACGACATAAGTAATTTTGACTTTTTTTGTTTCTTTAAAGGGAGGTGGAGACATTTTACCAACCCCCTCCCTCCGTCCTTGACTGAAATTACCAACTCATTTTGCACAGGGGAGACACTTGAAGGTAATTAGCCTATATGAATTCACCTTTTTGTCTACTTATTGCATGTTACTTTCTTGTTTTGCTTTCATGTTTCACTTTTAATTTTAGCTGTTAAGAGGCTTATCATGTTATTTCGAATCTAAAACACATGGTTTGTCAACTTGTTGGGACTGTAAATTGGCCAAAGTTTCCTCTATGTAACTGTAGAGGGGGGCTCATTTAGGATCTTAGACTATTAAGAAAATTGCAGCTGACTCTGAGTCACATTACCACAATGAATTACTTGTAGAAAAGATGTTGGGCAATATGTTTCACAATCAAAAGGAAAGTTTCTGTAATGACAGACTAGAATTATTTTTTCTGCTTCTCCAAATTAAAGAGTTAAACCCATGTTGTTTAAGGACACCGACAATTGTGATGTGGCACAATACAAATTAGTAGTGTGATCAGGGTCAGTGTATAAATACTGAAAAAGTCTTTTATTATTCTTTCTGATGCAATGCTACATAATATTATAATATAATAATGTCATATATAATATATGCTATATAATATTATTAACACACTTAATACAGTATGTCTTGACTTTAACAAACCGTCTACACAACAATGACTCAACATTGGCTTGAAAGATGAAGATGGACTCAAACTTCAGCTTGCAATTCATGAAAATCCGAATAAACTAGTAACTTTCAACTTCCTTACAATTTATAAGTACTTCAAAGCGCTTGCAGACAACATGCATTACCAATGCCTTTAAATGTTTAGAGAATATATGTAGTTTTTAGAAAGAAGCTTGTGTTAAAGTGTATCTCTGCACAGTTGAACGCTTCGTGTTGCACCTGAAGTTAATGTGATTTTTGTGACTGAACTAGCTTTCTTGGTTGGTTTAATGCCAGGTTTGAACAAAAAGTAAAAAAAAAAGTAACATAATGAACTGAAATTATTCAATTTCCACCCTTTAAAATGTGTTAAAGCATCACAGCTATCACTCTGTCACTGTAGTGAGTAGGTACATTCAAATCATTTTCTTTTGGGTGTTTTGAATGGGAAGACTATGGCTTAAGTAATCAATCGCTAGGGCCTAAATAATCAATCACATCTTTCTGTCTCAATCAAATTTGGGTCTCATATATGATATGCAAACCACAACTGTGTACTTTCATGGAAGTTAAAGGCAGCAAATAGAGAGACCAAACCGGCTATAATTTAACTTCTATTTAGACTAGAACATATTTTACAGAGAACATGACACTAAAACGCGGATGTTTGCACATTTAAAATAGTTCATAGAGTAGCTTTCTAAATACACATGACTACTTCCAAAAAAGAAAGCTGCTCAGACTTGTGTCTCTGTTGTAATGCACCTCTGTACACTGAAATCCACGTGTCTGAAGGTGTAAATGTGGGTATTAATATGATTTCAAACCAATTAATAGATTATATTTTCATGTTGTTTGTGTGAATGCTCGACAAAGGTTCATTCTGAAGGTGCATATCATTGCATATCATTGTTGCACGCTTTTTATGTAACACAAAACCCAGGCAGCACAGTTTTTTTAATACGCTCATCCAGTTAAACAAATTAAGAATAGAGAGAAAATGCAAAAAAGTCTTTGTGTTATAGAAATGTACAAGTTGCAATAATATTTATTTTCTTGATCCGTGCAGCACTCCCATAGCTCTTGAAATGGAGGCTCCCGAAGGCTACTGTGCTAGTAAGTCCTCATATGGCTAACTCATTACATTCAATGCATGCTGACACTCACTGCCCATACTTTAGGCCAATGACAGAGTATATGCAGTGTATCCGAATGTGTGTCTGTGTTTTGTTGCACTGATGATGGCAGTCATGATAACGACAATGATGACTCTACTTTGTCTGTGTGTTATTAGGTTATTGGTGATTATGACGTTATTAGCTTATTTTTATTTTCACATCGCATCCACATTTGTGATACAAAACTGATACAAAAAATAACATTTTTGCAATCACAACACTGTAAACATTTCAAGGGATTTTCCCCTAGTGCAGCCTTTTTCCTGTTCACCCCTCAAAGGTAGAGAAAACGATGCATTAGCAACATCCTGTTGAATGCAGCAGATACTGGATATGCACTTTGTGGTGCTCCATTGCCCTTTGCTGGTTTCCTTTGGGCAGGTCTCTTGAATATCTTCCCTGCCCCCCTTGCATTTTGCTTTGGTATGCATGTCTGAAAACAGGTAGCATGTTGTTGATGACATCAGTGGGGACTTTCAGGTCTCCATTGGGGGTTTGTGCTTGTAGGAACACTTGGCAGGCGGGGTAGGGTTGGTGGTGGAAGAAGAAATGGAGGCTCTTCCTCTCCTTGTCCGTCTGTGGGACGCTTCTGAAATGATAGTTGTGGAACAAATAATAGTCTGTTCCATTAGCACAATATTGTGGAAAAGTAAAATCTTTGTGGAATGCAACAGTTTACATCCTCATTACTCCCATGTATTTTACTGCATTATCAATACACTGACAAAGTACTGCTGACTATGAGTGAAAATTTAGGTCATACATCATACCTGTTGTGGTACACAACATCATAATCTTGCACATACACAACTGTACTCTCCCACATACACTACTACCCACTGTACTACTGTACAGTATATCCTACTATCCTCTCTTGCATGCAGAAATATTGTACTCACTGTCATTCATACACTCCCGCATACACTGCTTGTCACAAACTATATTCTCTTATATGCAAAGCGATAGTGTTCTTCACGCAGCAGGAATCTCTGTTTCCGCTCACTACTATACTTTTATACACACACAATCGCACAAGAGAAAATGATAGTATATGTGGTGTGTGTCAAAAAGAATACATGTAAATGAGAATTATATGCGACTGCGAATATACAGAGAAGTATGTGTGAGTGAGAGTGTTCAGACTGAACGTGAATTCAATTTTATAGGTGGCAAAAGTGTATATAAAGTCAGTTCAAAGATGTGACTGGATAAATTTCACACGTCTGTGAGAGCTGAAAATATCTCAAAATGAGCAAATAATTTGCACTTATCTGAGGTTCTGTGACCAATTTTGTCAGATTCTATGGTTTTCCGCCTAATTGGGTAAATTTGTATTTGATTGGACAAATACAATGTGTTTTGGTCGGATGTGGTAATTTGGGCCACATTTTGTACCATTTGAGCGATTTCCCCTGATGGCAAGTTGCAGATAGTTACCGTCCAGTGAATCAGCTCCTTCTCTTCTCCAGTTATTATAGTTTAGACTGACAGGGAACTGAGTTCAATTGACTCAACACAGAGTAACTTGTAACTGATGACTGATAAAACTAAATGTTATTTCAGTTCATAAAACTTGACTGCAACTCATTTCCTATTCAAATTGTTATTCATTTACAGAGTTGTAGCTCTGTGATAAAAGCATTGTAAAAGCTCACATAGGTTCATATTAGTGATTACTTTTTACATTCAGTGAAACTTTATCCAAAACACTTGGTGGATATATTTTTTTATTACTATCGCCATGGTTATGGATTTGCCTAATAATACTAACATATGTACAGTTGTTACATTGACTGTTTGGGATAAATAAACAAAGACTGCCAAAAAATCCAGCAGTCAAATTTGTGTGAATAAAGAAAGGTGAAAATTCATGCATGTGAAAACATATATAAGAAAGAATACAAGTAGTTTTAGTGGGGGGGAATAATATATTTTAATTAGAATAGTAGAGTGAGAGACTACTACTACTATTCTCACTCACATACACAGTAGATACTAATATTTTCTATATAAAAGAGAGGATAATATTATCTATGAGTCAGAATAGTAATATGAGACATACAGCCTAACAATTTATGAAATTGCATGTGATTGACAATATTTGTGGTTTCAATTCCTGAATTGCTTACAGCCTTGTAAAGAACTTAAATCTAAGGATAAGGATAGGTAAAATATCTGAAAAAACAGAGCCATCTTGCTTTTGTACTAATAAAACATGGTGACCTACAGTAAAATGCACCAATGCTGGATTTAAATACTCCTTGTAGCCCAAACGTTGATAACAGTGTCACTGTCAACAGGCTTTATTTTCAAGAAGCCTGTTAGATAACCAGGAATCAAGAATTTAAGCTGCCCTCTGGCTTAAAACCAACCAACCTTCCAATCATCTCACACTATTATTCTGAGCCACATGCACAGTCATTGTCACAGTAACTTCTCTCTTATCATACTCTCACATACAAGTATACTTTTTCCACACACATATGTTCCTGTTCTCTATCACATACCCCAGTGGTATGCATATGGCGGCACACGGCCAAACCTGACCCCTTGACATATACTATCATAATTTATCACATATGCAATCTTTTTCTCACATAAAAAGTACGGTCTAGACCTGCTCTATATGAAAAGTGCCCTGAGATAACTTCTGTTGTGATTTGGCGCTATATAAATAAAATTGAATTGAATTGAAATAGATTATCCCATTCTCTCACATGCACTATTGTCTTTTTAACATACTGTCATGGGCATTGGGCCTCATGCAAGAGCAATTTTGTATTCTTATCCTAAAACTCCTGAAACTATTTTTTCTGTGCAGTTTGCTCATACAAGTGCTCCAAGTTGGATTCACCAAACTCCCTTAACTGCACAGAAATATAAGTCACTTGTTTCAGCCTGATAAAGGCTACCTGTCCATAAGTAGGTGTGCAATTGTGAAATCTGATCATTTAGATCCCATCAGAACAGAGAGGGATCATCGGCAGGGGGCCCTTAAAGAGACAGGAGCTAAAACGGCCTGTTTCAGACAGAGGCTGAACTGAGGGGCTGCATAAAGGGTCAGTATAAGATAAACAAGGAGTTTTATGAACTGTAAAGCATGCAAAGATATTCCACTAGAGCCCCAGAATAAAAACATAGACATGGAAATGTGCATGATAAGTTCCCTTTAATACTGTAAAGTAAACATGATTTTTTGCTGAAATGGTAATGTGAGTAAGACAGTATGTTTCAATATAAGTGTGTTTAGGAGTGTGAGGGAGTATAGTGGTCTATATGTGTGAAATTATGACGATATGTGTATGTGAGAGCAAATATGATTTTCCGCATGACCTAATGGTCTTTCATCTCCGTGGATGCTGCAGTATTACTGTAATGCAACTTGCAGATTGCAAAGTTGCTCAGTGGCTCCAGTTTACCATAGACTCTTTGCTGATTTCACTGATTTCTAGATCATCTCTGCAGATAATGTAAGAGTAGTTATCTGCGTACTGTACCAGATTTCCCTCCTTTCTGGGTCATACTATATATTACTTAAAATGGAATGCACCAGTGCACTCTATGGCTTGGCAATCAACAACAGCTGCTTCAAATACATCTGGAATTAATAAGGTGTATGTATATAACTGTATTCATATATTCACAAATTAAACATGATGCTACTGTAGTACCTCCAGTACAGTATGTCATAGCTTTCAGAAGTAGGCTAATTAATACTATCATTTTTCTATTTGTATGTTTGTTACTGGGACAGTGGTGTGTCTTTGTGTGTGTGTGCGTGTGTCTGTGTTATGAATCTGTGTCTCAAGGAAGGCTGAGGGTTTGACAGGAAAAACCAGATCCCATACGGTGTGTATCCAGCAAGCCGGAACGGAGTGCCTTGTCACTTAAGAAAATAATCTTATTCAGTTCCTCACACAGTGAGACGTATGTGCTTTTCTTTGCATCGTTTTCATTCATCTCTGCCATCACAAGCAGGCAGATAGAGCTTGACCTCGGTTTAATATTGGTTTATTGTCATAGCATACTTTTCCTGACCCTAGATACCATTTCTAATTGCTTGTGCTCCCTTGTAAGACCATAAATTGCATTGACCCTTGTTAAATTCCCGAGAGCATGACTGTACTTTAGAAGCAATGCATTAATTTGGCATCTGTGATAAAGTCATGCAAAAGTCAATTGTTACACCTACATGTCTCATTCTGTTTTCATCATGCGTACAAATTTGTTCCTTTCCACTTGCTAGTACATTAAATTATCCCAATTTGGTGTATTACTCAAAATGCCTTTCCCCTGGGGGGTGTGTTTTTTTATTTGAACACAGACAGCCCAAAACCATTAGTATATGCCTGAACCAACTTAGCCATGGTGCTGCTAGGCAGCTGTCAGCGTCTGCTACAGTAATGGAAAATCCTTCATGACAAATCTGGGCCACTCCTGTCTCCAGGACAGCATTGCCAAGGGATAGCCAGCGTTGGTCACCTGAGATTTCCTCCAACCCTAACCTGTGCAACCCGAGCTCAGGCCCAGGGATTGTGTCATGGACAACGTCTCCCAGTATGCCCCACTCAGTGGGGCCGCCACTACAATGGAACAATACCACAGAAGAGGTTGTCAAACTAAGAGGAGCTGTCACAGCAAAAGGAGATCTGACACAGATTTCTTTTTCATGTATGAAGGATCATTGCAGACATATTCAGCACCGACAAATTGTAACAGGGCCTTCCTTGTAGCAGTTTCAGATATAGTACGTATATCCCTTTGATTTTTACTGAAACCTCCTCTGCTACAGCTATTGCTACATCAAATTTAAAAGCATTAGGCAGTCTGAGAACTTCACCATGAATTCTTTTTAGCTCTTCTCAATTGTCAGTGTGCTTGAGAAAACCGTTAATAGTGTTGATGGTGAATGATGGCTCACTGTGGTTCCTCAGGGATCTGACACCTGGGTCAGCAGGGGTGTTTGCCTGTTGCCACTGTATTGTTCAAGTGACCCCGATGGGGCCGGGGTGTAAGGAGATAAGGGATTGGTTTGCTCTCCCTCTGAGTGGACATGGGGCTATCCATAGCCTGGGTTCTGTGCAGACTGCTGAGAGGATGCAATCTGATCCACATTTGCTGGACATTAGGATCCCATAGATGCATAAAGACAGTTGAGTTAGCTTTCTGCGTTTTGTAGTGTTACCTCCATTCAGATTAAGTTTAGAGGGAGATCTGAGAGGGATAAAATGAATCATTTAATTGAATTTCCTTTATTTGTGGAAATGCTGTGCATAAAGCTTTTGTACATTATGTGATGTGTTTGTTTTTTAGCTAGCCATAAGATTTGCTTCTACTCACTTTCAATGTTTTTATCTTCATAAAAATGAAGAAGAAATCTTTCCCAGGTCAGGTGTGGAGTGTATCATGTTTATAAGAATCTCATCCTCTAAAACATTAGGTTTTTCAGAAACTACTGTTTCTTGCTTCTCCACGATTTATTTCTCTCTTCACCTGGTTTTGAAACATTTCATGAGCTTTAATCCTAAAATTGCATATACACTATAACATCAAACACAACAAAACTTTCATTTTTTCACATAACAGTACTACTTGTTAAACAACTACAGTGTTGTACAGCACAATGAAGATTGTCGTGTTTCTGTTTGTCTCCTAGGTAACGGCCAATGCTCTCCCGGTAAGGAGAAGTCGAGAATGTTGGTGGATATGTCAACACCTAATGGACAGACTGTTCCTCAGGGTCCTAATTCCCCCAGTGGTGAGTGCACAATCGATAGATACACATTTGTGCAGTCTGCCAAGAACAACTAAAGTATGTGCACATGCAGAGACAGATAACAACATTAGAGTTTGACAATATGTTGAGCCTGTACTGACCTGAAACAATCAAATGATGTCCATTTAGTGCCATCCACCTCTGACAAGTCAGATTTCTCCTTGATTTCTCTTGTATTATTTTTACATAAGATATTTGACCAGAGTCTGACGAACAAGCTCATGTACACACATAAACACACTGTTAATTCTCAAATAAATGGTGGTGAGGTAATCAAGGTCTTTCACGAATGAAGGCTTGAAAAAAAAATTGATGAAAAATAAAATAAGCAGTACCTGTAATACACTGGCCACGTAATGAATTCCACCAGTACTTTTCTTTCTCAACGTTAAGTTACTCAACACATTCATAATAAAGGCCTACCAGTGAAGAAAATGGATTTGTGTATTTCCCCTAAAGGCTTTTTAGGTGAAACAGGCAGAGGATGTGTTAAGTTCTCTTCAACAGAACCAGAAAATTAACATGGCAAATGTGAGCGGATCAGAAAAGAGGTGCTGCTGCTGATGATTAGGCCAGTGCCTTGTATCTTGCCGCCATCTGTGTGAATGGGTGAATGAGAGGCAAACAATCACTTTGCATAAACCGCTGTATAAATGAAGTCCAATTACAATACAGAAAAAAAAACAGAAACAAAGTCCTGTCTCAAATATTGAATTTGAGAATTTACAATAAAAAGCCACTAGTAATAAATATAACTGACGACGAACACTTGCCACAGTGAGTAAATTATTTCTATAGTAGGAGCTTTTGTACAAAGCATTTTGTTGTACCATATCACACGTATTGCACTAAATTGCACCTTACCAGAGGTGTTGCTCAGACTAGCTCTAGTATTGTCACTGTGAAACAGCAAAGCAAGAAAAGGGGAAACTAAGAGAGATGAGGGAGCTTAGTGAGAAAAAGAGAAGCTTGTTTCCCACAAGTTTAGAGATACAGGGAGGTGAGCCGAGCAATGGTCTTCACAGGGAAATACTCTTCACTGAAAAGAGCTGTTGTCATGCTGGAAGTTGCCTAACATGATTTTGCATTTGAGGTTTTGTTACAAAAGAAGAACTGCATCATATCATCTGATGAAAATACGCATGAAACATTGTCAAATTTCTTGGTATTGTGAGCTCTGTGTGGTATTAAAAGGTAGGAATTACAGCCTTTGGGCTACGTGACAGTTGGGATGGTACAGTAGTGACAGACTGTCTTCTTCATAATGTGTTGCTTTCAGTCAAACTTACAATCAATTGTGATCTTTACTCCTAATTTTCTATGCATTAATGGAAACATAAAAAAACTGCAGACTCTGCTGCACTCTATATGGAACAGGACTGTTCATTGCTGCTTTTGTTCTAGCAACAATTTCAAGTATATCCTCATCTGACCACTCTATGCATTCTCTGCCACACTGGAAGAGACAGATGTAAAGATGCAAGGAGCTGAATAGCAAGGACGTTCAGGTCTGCTCCGTGTTGCCAGGATACAGCTGTCAAAGACAAGGCTCGATCGCAATGTGGGTATTGGGATAAGTGTTTCTTTTGAACAAACGGTGGCATTGGCAACATACAGTATGAGTTTAAAGATTTCAGGTTCTTTGTGGAAATTTCCTGCTGTAGTCTAAATGGAGAAAATGTCTGAATTTTTAAATTGCTTTCACTGACCTTTTATAGTTAAATGGATGGGGCTCCAAAGCCTGAGGGGACAGTTGATGGATGCAGTCAAATGGGAAGCTTTAGTAAAGCAACCACATACGCTCACACTGTGATTATTACCCTTGTAAATCCCAAAACCGGATCATCAGGATCAGTAAGTTTTGCTTGGATAGTGTTCAGACGGTTTCCGCACTACATCTAAAGCCCCTTTCACATCTATCTTAAGCCATTTCAGGACAGGGAGTTGATTCTCAGTATAAGACACTCCCAAATTTACTGGCTCATTACCTAGGACGATTCCTGTCACAACTATAGTAGGAACAAAATCAAGTCCACTATAGGGGACCAAGAGGAACAAATCACAAGTTTGTCTCAAAGGACTTGACAAAAAAGCACAATTTCTTGTTGTCTTGATGACTGAACTGTATATGCACAATCCAAGTGATTATTTTGGGACAAGACTGGAGGTGAATGCAGCTGAGTCTAGCTGTGTCTGTTGCATGTGCAGAAGTGCTATCTTTTGATCTTTTGTATTTTATTTTAGTGTACATGCAAGCAAGTATTACTAATTGCTGGTGACTGATCACTAGAGACTGCAGGTGGTGAATAGTTTCCCGCCACTACCACCCACGCACCAACACACACACACGCGTGCACGCACACACACACACATGTGCAATTATATAATCTTTTACCCTTCTCATCCAGCCGGTCTTCCATTGCTAATCAGGTGTTACAAACTACAGGGCCTCTGACACTCCCTTTCTCCCCAGGGACAGCCAGGAACCAGACCAGCCAGTTTCTTTCTCTCTCTCTTTCTTGTCAATGTGTCAGTCCATCCTAATGCTGCTTATGTGTTGAGTTGCTAAGTTACTATGATGCACCCAGTAGCAGGCTGACGGAGCACACCAAAATCCAGTTCTACAGAGCTTGTGTCATGAGCACCCTCCTGTACGGCAGTGAGTCCTGGACCCTGTGCTGCCCGACAGGAATGAAAGCTCAATGTTTTCCACATGCGCTGCCTCCAGTGCATCCTGAACATCACTTGGCAGGACAAAGTGCCAAATAACACCATCCTGGAAAGAGCTGGAATCCCCAGCATGTACACCCTGCTGAAACAGAGATGCATGTGCTGGCTCGATCATGTGGTGTGAATGGATGATGGCCAGATCCCCAAGGATCTCTTCTACAGAGAATTAGTACAGGGAAAATGTTCCACAGGCAGACCCCAACTGCGCTACAAAGACGTCCACAAGAGAGACCTGAAGGCCTTGAGTGTCGACCTGAACACCTGGGAGGCTGTAGACTCAGATCGAATGGCTTGGAAACAGATGGTGCAGAAAGGCCTCTGTATAATACTGTTTCACACAGCTGACCCACTCAAGTCAACCCATGTGCATTCCCTTTCTACCTCAATTCAGTCCATCCTCATACCATTACAGTCCAGCTCAATTCCTTAGAGCCTACTCATACCTCTAACCCTAACCCTAGCACTTGCCTAGTTAGGGTTGGAGTTAAATTCTACATCATCTGCATTAGACACAACTTAGCATTTCAGGATATCCCTATTTCTTTTGTTTTACAGAACTGACGATTAAGCAAGAGGAAGAAACAGGGGAGGAGGCTGACAACAAAAGTCCAGCACTTGAAGGGCTAGGCCAAACAGGGGAAGAGGAGGGAGTAGCATTAGAGGAATCCATGACTGTCAGCCCAAGCAACACACAGGATGGATTGTCTGGGCAAAGTATGGCAGCTGATGCAGAAAGTCGACAACCTAATGGTAACGGATCAGTATATTTCCAAGTGCCATTAAAAGCTTGTAATGCTTAAAGAAGCTTTCTGGTATAATTGTGACATTGTTTTCATGGATATATTTTGAAATTAACAATCCACACAGGATTTATTTATTTTTCAACCATTAAAAACAGGGCATTGTGTACGATTCCCCATCTGTAGAGTGAGAAATCCTCGACAGTGGGTGTGAAATGCTTTCTGTGTTTTTTTCTTTTTGTCTTTTTTGTTTGAAGACAATACCTTAGACTTAGAATTATTATCAGGGAAAAAATATCCTTGGAATCCCCCATAACCTGTTCCAACTGACGGCATGACTGCTTTGGTTGTCACAGTATTATGATCATATTTCTCTTGTTAAATCAGAAGTGTGCACTGAACTGCAGTATCCTCTATGATATAAAGTCCACCATACACTAGATAGAAAGACTCATACTCCAATTCATAACTATAGAAAATGTTGCATGTATTTTGGAAAATATACAGAAGTATAGTATATGCAGTATAGCCACTTTTTTTTTTAAGTATACTATAGCCATATCTGTAATATACCAACTTCTTCACCTGATGTACATGTCTTCTCAAGGGGAGAAGTTGCTAGCTCAATTAAATTAAGTGTATTTTGATTCAGTTCAGTTAAATTGAGTTAAATTAAATTGTTAGAATTGTATTTTGTTTTATTCGATTGCAGTTCAAGACATAGCAGTTAACTTTAGTTTTCTTTAATCCAAATCATTTTCTAAATGCTGACAGCAATATCTTAACCACTCTACCCTTCTACACTGTTTTTTTAGGAAGTCTACAATAGGGCGATCCGTCTGCATAATACAACCACCTGTCAATAATGATGAAACGGAAACAAAGTACTTTAAAGTTAGTGTTTGAAACAGGTTTAGATGTCACAATGCAACAGCATCACTCGTCAGCCCATACGTAGCTGTTACAAATGTAATCTGTTGGGCTTGGGTCAGCGTAAAACAGTGTGAATGCACAAACTAAGATACATTATGGCTGAGAACACAGTTTCATAGTGCCCAAATAAATACATCCTTTTCAATAAGGTTTTTTCAATGGTGCACCAATATTGTACTTGCTTATTACAGTTACAGTTATATTTTGATCCTTTTACTATAACAACTGTGGAAATGTAGAAAATGGTTCATTATCCGAATGAGATATTGCATTTAACAGATGGTTTGTGTCTTGACTGTCATTATTATGCATCATATGTCAAATGAGGACATGTAGTATATATAGTAGGAATTTGATAGGTGTGATATTTCATTTATAAACTATAAAGCATCCATCAGTGGAAAGTGGTTCGTACACATGATGAAACAAAGTCAGCTGTTACAAAAAAAAAAAAAAAATCAGAAAAGGTAAATGAGTTCAGTTAAAGACAAAAACTGTTTGCAGGCTTGTTGATGCTTTCTAAAAACATCATCCACAATGAGTGTGGTATTGACTTCCTGTGCCTGCCTCTTTCAGGTGACAGGCCGTTCCAGTGCAACCAGTGTGGCGTCTCGTTCACCCAGAAGGGAAACCTGCTTCGACACATCAAGCTGCACACAGGCGAAAAACCCTTCAAATGCCCCTTCTGCAACTATGCCTGTCGGCGGCGAGATGCCCTCACTGGTCATCTGCGCACTCATGCTGGTAAGCTCACCCTCTTCTCTTCCCTTTTTACGAATGCACTTCTTTTACCCAGAAGAGGCTTAATTTATTTCATCAGAATTGCTTCAGAGATCTGAAAAAAAAATCAACCCATACTGTGTTTAATAATAGGATCGACTATATTTATTTTTAAAGATAGTTAAACATTTCAGACAGACCCCTGCCTAAATATTTTTTCCTAATATTATGCTTATGTTACATGCCCACACTCCTGTGCTATACTTAATAACCTTAGTTTACCTCTGA
Organism: Thunnus albacares; assembly: GCF_914725855.1. NCBI lineage: Eukaryota > Metazoa > Chordata > Actinopteri > Scombriformes > Scombridae > Thunnus > Thunnus albacares. The sequence continues at coordinate 18,884,542 of NC_058116.1, forward strand.
CCTAATGTAGTAACCTTGAAAAATACTTAGTTCCTTTAGAAATGAATGATCTTGAACTAAAATATACTTAAGAAAAGCCAAACCATATTCCTATACACATACACCAGGAAGTATAGACCTAGTTAAACATAACCAATCTCAAATCTTTGTGATAAGTATAATTTATCCCCCCAGTCTTTCAAAACACAATCTTTGTAAGTACCTCTTGAATGTTCTCCTGAGATATTTCTTTCCTCTGAATTGTTGTGCGACTGTGTGTCAGCTTATATAAGATCTAGCAGAGCTATATTAGCCACAGTAGCCATACGTGCTGACTGGTGACACTATATTGTTGTTGGACAGACGCTGTGGTGTTTTTTTTATCACATAGACAGCTCTGAAAGTGCTTTGTGGTTAGGTACCAAGGACATACTGTTCCTTAGCTGGCTGACTCGCTAAGGAGGAAACTATCAGTCTGTTGAGAAACACATGTGGAGTGCTGGCTGTGTCTCTCAACTGTAACCCACTTTTTCTATCAAAGAGGATGTGCTCTCCCCTCTTTTGCGCCTTTGAAATCAAGGTCAGACAATACTGTCATTTCTGCATGTAATGCCGCCACAGGGGTTATTCATGCACAGTTCTCTTTTTAGGTAGTAATTTGTGTGTTTGGGTGTGTGTCCATGTGTTTGCATACAATGTCTGTTTGCATACCTGTAATCTCTATCTCAGTTGTTTCTTCAATTACATTCTCACCATGCAATTACTGATTTCACTTCTGTGCTAAAAAATGAAATATGCTTTATTTAACACTTTGAGTTAGTTTTCCCTTCCTTCTCAGTGTTGCATTAGACAATATTATATATTTCACACAATAGCCCTGGCCTACTTATGAACACAGATTTCCTTTCTTTTCTGGATTAGGTTCTATTTGCCATTCAGATGCTTCTTTTATGCATATCTTATTATCTGTTTCTCCACATCTATCTTCCATCATCAACCATGACCATTTTGCTATTTTCACTTCCTTCCTGTTGTTCAGCTGAATATGTTTGTCACCTCCACCACCTCCTCTTGTGTCATGTAAAATCATGATTAGTAAGTTGCCTTCTTCTGGTCATTTAGTGAGGAATATGAGAAATTTGATGTTGCCAAGTTGTGCTGTCATGATTCTCTTTTTACATACAGGGACTCACTACTCTCTAGTCTGTTGGTGCTGCAAACTTGGCAGCTCTGGCCTGGTGCCCTGCCAGGTAGAACAGGTGTAGCCAAAAGAGAGAAATAAAGCATAGAAAGAGAAGTCAGGCGTTGAAAAATGTAAGACAAGAGTAAGAAATATGGAGGAAGAGCAGCAGAACAAAAGTGTGTTGCATTAAGCAGCTATCCCTAAGGCCAGGTTGAATGTTAGACTGGGAACATGACATTTTCCGTTGAGGCATAGTTAATCAGTGAAATCATAATGCAGGGGAGGCATTGCTTGAGAGGCAAAGGATTTCACATTTTGTAAGCTAGAAGATGTAAATTTGTGCAAGTTCCCGTTTATTAGCCAAATGCAATCATTCAAGTGAGTCTGAGTGCACAGTATGGTCCATTTGCATTAATAAGAATAGAAAGGTGGATTCTTAAGGTCCATCCAACATCTGCACAAAGTCATGTGTGGGTGGTTATCTAAATATGAAAAAATAACGAAGTTTTGTGTGTGAGAGAGAGAGTGTGTAGATGTAAGCCACTGAGAACAAGGGAGTGATACTTGATTGAATACTGCCTACTGCACTGTTTTAGTTTCACGGCTGAAAAGGAGCAAAAGAAAAAATATTTCCATGATGACGTTTCATTTAGAAGTTACTCTTTCACTACCCAAAATGAATATTACTGCAATGACCCTGCGGGTACACCTACCCACACTTTATTAATATTGAAACCCTTTGTCACTCACCAACATCTGTTCATACTAAAAAAAAAAAAAAAAACATCATAATGAATCCGAGTTTCGAGTTATATCGATACAATGTCATTCATAGACCACAAGAGTACTGAATTACAGATAAAGCAGAAAACCTATTACCATTCCACATGATTCACTGAAAAAGTGCTTGCTGATGTAAGAATGGCAATGACTGGCCATGTCATTCTGTAACAAGTGGGTTTCATTTCACTTACACAAATCATCAACAAAATAGACCAGGGAAGAAAGTGTAACATTAGTAGCTAAAGGAATATCTCATCCTCTTGTAGAACATGTTAAGTATTTTTTATTGAAAAAACAAACAAAAAAAAAAAAAAAAAGAGGAGAAGAAACCCAACATCCATTTTTGCAGGAGAAAGACTTTTTACAGTATGTTCACGTGTCTGTCTCTAAATTTGTGTGTGCGTGTATGTATGTGTGTAACAGCCACCGTGCCTCAAACTGAAATATGTTTGGTTTCTTTGTTCTTGCAGTGACAAGAGCACTGGTTCATCTTTGCATCTTCTTCTAGTAATTGTTGTCACCATTATGCCAGTGAATGTCTTACTACATCTCGTTGCAAATTATTGGTGTCTGGGTCACATTGGTATGCTTATGTGGCCTCCGGTTCACTCACCGAGTTCCTTTATGAGTCATTACATTAGTTTTGAGAATACTCTAGCACAGGACACAGACCTATTTCTTCAGCAGTGTCTGCATGCGTAGGATTTTCACTTTAAACACAATGAAGTTTTTACACATTTCTAATTCAACTCTTACCTCAATATGGAAAATGACTCAGGTAGTTCCATTGCACAGAGGCAGTGACACTAGGGACCCAAACAACTATCGGCCTACACCTTGATGTCCTGTATTTTTTAAAATCCAAGAATCACTGTTCATCTTACAAAAAGCAATTTAATGTCTTTGCTGAAAGTGTAATGAAATAATGTGTAAGACCAATAATTTTACAGTTACATACATATCAAGATAAAACATGATTTACTGATATGTTCACTTATTAAAGCATTTATTTATTCAAATATCCACCAATGCATTGATCCATCCATTGAGTGATAAAGCAAACGGAAGGAGGGGTGGATAGATGGAAGAATGGATGGGTTTATGGCTTCACAGAGATAGATGTAAAGAATATGTCTTCATCTTTCCACTTGCTAGGTTGGAAGGAATTGAATTACATAGAAACGCCTCAATGAATCATACTCCACCTCCATAGCCATTTAACATTGGAGTTTGTTTCCTACCACCACTATGGGATTCATTATCAACTCTGCTATTCACTCATGCTTTGCCAAAGAAGTGGGAGTTAGCTGTATGTTTTCAGAGACCAAAGCGTTTTGCAACGCAGACTTCTTGGTGCAACTATCTTTGTCGCCCACAACTTGTCTTTCTGTCTGGCAACAGTGTGGAATCCTCACACTAGTAGTGGAACATCCATGAGCTCAGAGGGTTGCTTCTGGTTTGTTTGCTGACTCTTCACAGCATTTACTATTACGCACTGCCTGAACGCTGCAGCAGGTTGCATTATCTCATTGGACACTACCCACTCTCTTTGTCTGTTTGTCAGTAGTGAATGAAATTAATATGCTGTCCCTCGAATGTCTTTGCTTTTAGTTGGAAAACCACACAAGTGCAACTACTGTGGGCGGAGCTACAAACAGCGGACCTCCCTAGAGGAGCACAAAGAACGCTGCCATAGTTACCTGCAGAGTATCGGCTTGGATCCAACCGCTAACACTGGCCCTTACACAGGTAAATAGTTTTACTGAAACTGAAACCATGAAAATGATGGCAGCCTACTGTGTAATGGAGAGGAGACAATGCAGTAGCAAAGTTGGATTTTGTTTACAGAAGAAAATTGCTATATAAAATGTACCCTGTGTATATACGTTTGGTCCAGTATAAAGAAGTGAATTTTTTTTTCTTTCTGCAGTGTCTCTCTGGCTTTTTGTTTATTATTTATTCAATGTACATTTCTTACATTTTATTCATTTGAATAAAAATGGAAAAGTGTGTAAAATAGTGTTTACAAATACATTCAGTAATTTATTTGTAAACACTTTTTGTAATTAATCTAAAATTTAACTTAACTTCTTAAATTATTGAATTAAATCATCCATCCGTTCTTTAAATGCAACTCTTTAACAAAAACAAAGTGTCCTATCATAAGAGGACTGGGAAGATTTGTGGGGGTTGAGTTGTGGTTGAATGGTTGATGCGTCGTGGTTAAGATTTTTTTTAAAATGACAATGAAAAGTTGGGGGGAAAAAGTGATTCTGTCTTCATTTTTAATTTTCACATCCCAGGAAGAGTGATCTGTTAATCTAGCAATCTCACTTTAGTTCACTTTCTCAAACTCCCATGATTTAACACCTAAATGTATTCCTGCCTTCTCCAACCCCCTTCCTTTCTCAACCTTCCAAGGTGAGGTTCCTAAAGAGTCAAGGCCCATGGCTACCTTTGATCGGCCACCTGTTATTGAAAGACTGCACAGCAATGTTGGCAAGAGGAAGAGCACCACACCTCAGAAATTTGTGGGTGGGTATATATCAACATAGTCAGGCACTATTTTCTGTTATTGGCATGCAAGACACGTATTATTTGTCTAAGCAGACTTTAATGGAGTGATTTGAACTTTTTGTTTTGCAAAAACAAAAACTTTTTGTTTTGCAAAACAAAAGGTTTTTGTTTTTGCAAAACAAAAAGTAGTCTTAAAACATATAATAGTAGTTAGTTAATTAAATACTCATCATGCAAAGCACTTTGCTACTGATTTCACTTTTATGCTAATAAAATGGAATATTTTTTTATTAACAGTTTGTTTTTGTGCTAATTTAGTTTTCCTTTCCTTTTCAGCGTTGCATCATACAAAATTAGATTGTTCACACAATACCCATGCTCTACTTTTGAGCATTTTTTTTTCTGAAATTGGTTTTATTTGCCACACTATTAGACATAGAGCTTGAGCGAGCTAGAGCAAGCGGATGACTGAGAGGCAAGGAAATGTTTTTCACTCTGTGGTTAGGTACACCTGTAACTTTGCCATTGCTCTTATCGAGAGAAAACAGTTCACCGCATCCCTGTTCTGGAGGGGTTAAACAGTGCAGTAGTAGATGGATGGGGCTTTCCACCCCATTAGACTCGTACACACAGAACATCAAATACAAAATGTAAAAAAAAAAAAACAAGTCCACGTTTGGCTGGTTATAGAGGACATTTTGTGAAGTCAAATTACGCTTTCACCTGTGCATATTATTAGTCCCCTCTGTGAGTAGCTAAAAGCTAAAAGTGTTTCCCTCCACATGTGTTATTGGATCTAAATTGATTATGTTTGGTGTCATATGGTTTGAAATTGGCCTAATATTGTTAAATAAACTAAATCTATATAGTCATAGTGCTACTCTATTTCATGCAGGTGACAAGATCCCACGCCTCAGCTACCCTGACCTAGGATATGAGATGGGCCTCAAGTACGAGAAGAAGGCTGAACTGATGCCGGCCCACATGATGGACCAGGCCATCAGCAATGCCATCACTTACCTTGGATCAGACACACTTCGGCCCATGCTCCACCATCCAGGGCCCCATATTTCTATGGCTGAGGTGGTGCCCATGGTCAACCCCCTGTTCCATCATGTCCTGCCCCTGGGCCAACGAACAGACCGCCCAGGAAACTGTGACACGCTGCCACCACAGCTACCACTGCTCACTGATTTCCCCAGCCATCCCACCTCAAATGGCCCCACTGCTTTGACCAGGCAGGGCAGGCAGGCTCAGCCAGGGCAAGAGGAATCTCCCAACCACAGTGGAGTTGACTCGGCCGATTCAGCTCGCAGCAGCCCTCAGGAGAGGCAAAGCTACCATGGTAGCAACCCCCCTCCCGGCCTCAGGTCGCAAGCAAGTCCAGCAGTGGTCTTTTCAGGTGACCGGGTGAGAGAAGCATCACCCAGAAGTGGAATGGTGACTGGGATAATGCGAGTGGCCACAGAGAGGCCTGTAAGTCAGGAAGGGGTGCGGGTCTTTGGACGTGAAGGCCAGGAGTTGCGGGCCTTCCAGTGTGAGCACTGTCGGGTACTCTTCCTGGACCATGTCATGTATACCATCCACATGGGTTGCCATGGTTACAGAGATCCACTGGAATGCAACATCTGTGGTCACCGCAGCAAAGACCGCTATGAGTTCTCCTCTCACATAGTCCGTGGTGAACACACCTTCCAGTAAGAGGATGGGTAAGAAAGACAAAGAAGGGAAAGGAGCAATAGCCTGATATCCGTCCCTATCCCCAGACCTCTGAGACTCCACAGTTGAATGGCATTGTAGACAAGTGTAGCACAATCATAGACTTCTTTTTAAGCTACTTAGTGTGAACCTGAACAGTTGAACAATCATATGAAGGTACGGGCCAAAGACACATTTTATACATATTTAATTACGATTTATTGTAGAGGAAGAAAGGTACATTTTTTTTCAGAAATTGTTCATGAATTGTATAACAGTGCAGCTGTTAGATGACTTTGACTCGTTTTTCATTTTAGTCTTGTTTGGAAATGTCTCCTTTTGTGGCTGTCCCTTCATCATGCTTTTATAGTGAAATAGTGTTTTCACCCTCAAGTAGTAAAGAATGCATAAAAAATATTAGAACATGTTCCAACCTTGTGGGCTTAATGCACTGGATAAACTGTTTAACCAGAAAGAATGTCATGACTAACAAAGATGACAGAGCCAAAGTATTTCAGGTAGTCTCAAATTCAGAAAATTCTTTCATAGACATAATAGCAGGATGTGCTGCTATGGAATTTATGTATTCAAAAAAGTTTGATCATCTATGTCTAACATAGTAAATGTTTTAAAACCATTTTAAATTCTTGCTAAAAACAGACCTCACAGAGAATCATGGCATTGAACAGGACCACTTTCTGTGGCATGCTGCACAAAATCCGTACAGTTGGTGTTGTTTGCCAGGGCACATGATGGTCATCTGGTACTGTGTGTTCAAACTTCTAGCAACTTGGTGTCCATTTGGACTTGACTGTCAGTGGTGTGGTGTGGTTGTCTCTGATTGAACCTGTCTGCGGCTGCTGTAGAAATCTGAACCATCATGCCATCATCTCCAGAATTTTGTTCTGCTTTGGTATTGCCTCATATAACTGTATATTTTTTTATGAATTAGCATACTTAGATTGATTTGCTCACTAGAGTTTAATAATTAAAAATAAAATAAAGTTGTAAATAAATTAACACATACATTAATATATTACATTCATGAGCGCAAAGAATAATTTCAAATGCAAAAGTTCTTAACACCAAGTTGGAAATATAAAATAGTTAATCTAACGAAATTATAAAATTTGCATTTAAAGTGATCATATAGAGTACATTTGTAAATCTAATCTTATTTTTATTTTTTATTCATATATCATGCAACTACATTTGTTGCTTGTATCGTGACTCTCTCCAAAGTTACCAGCCTCCATCCAGTTTGCTTTTATGAGATGGAACTACTGATCATGAAACAAGGAAGTGCACAGTGGTTCTTGTCAGCCCTGTGACCATAAAGTTTTGCCACAGCCATCTTTTTCTCATCTTTTTTTTTTTTTTTTTTCTAAGCTGCCCAGCTAGTGCATTCTCCACATAAATAACTGGCCATATGTTTCTTAACCTGGTTGCTCTTATAGAACATTAATCAATCTTGGTGACTCATGGGTTGTGTTGCTTGCAGTGTGAACACACAGTATAACTTGGAGCATTGTACTTTGTTTGAAACAGTTCCAGGCGGACTTGCACATCGACAGCCTAAAATGGGAAAAGGGTGGTTTAAATTTTGCTTTTAATCATTTAACTATTGGAGTTTGATTCTTTATAGCAATGGATACCACAGGGATAATGGCAAAGCAGGGTAATGATACAGCATGGGATGGTCTTCTCTGTTGTAGCCCACTCTATGCTTTAGGCCCTTCTTTTTGATGTAATACACTTTGTGATTTAGCTTGGATGGGTGTGTGTATGTGTTGTGCTGCTTCTTCAGTTCTTGGGTGTGGGGTCAGGTGGGGTCCACATTATTCGTGCTGTTTTCTAGCACACTAAATACATGCTTACATGTCCAGTTTCAATGCCATTTTCTATTTGTACGTCATGACAAATACAGGGACACATCAGACTCTGCACAAAAAGCCTAGCTCTTTTTGAGGTACTTTGTCCTTAAAATTGTGCCTAACGCAGCTTTATTTGAAGCTGATCTTCTACAATTTACTGCATTATAGGAATTGAGGGGATTGAGAAAATTCTTGACGTATATGGTGGGCTTTCGTCATTTTGGTTTCCTACCGTGGTATTATTAACCTTGTTTGAACCAGGCTGCTTCTCTCCTCCTCACCAACACCATCTTACTCACAAGCACACACACTAATGTGTTTCACTCTTTCTCTCTCTCTGAATCTTCCTCTTTGCTTTGCCATTATGTCACCACATTCATACATGACCTTTTACGGAGGAGACTGAGAGCGAGACAGCATGAGCAAGAGGAAAAGTGAGAGGAGTGCGGTTACCACACTGTACTACTTTGAAGGCACTTCCCAAAACTGTAGCATTCCAAGTCACCTCAGTAAATCTGCTCAAAGCTCATGCAAAATGCAAATGGTGAATTGGAGATAAGCCGCCCTTGTCCGTCATCTACAGTATGTTGAAGGATAACAGATTTTAAGATCTGTAAGGCCAGTTGCGGCTCTTTCATAGTTACCGTCTCTCCCTGTGAAAGGACTCAGATAAGACTGTGTTTTGTACAGTTGGCCATGCACTTTATGTCCATGCCCTGACAAGGGAGCATTGTTTTTTTTTTGTTTGTTTTTTTTTGTTTTTTTTCTAATTATCACATTAAAGTAGAGGGGAAGACAATCATTGATACAACACAGGTTAGTCCTATGTCTGAGAGAACAATCTTGGAGATGCACACAGGAAATTTGCTACGCTGCCTGATGAACATGTTCTTTTATTGTATCAGTACATGCAAGAAGTTTGGTATTATTAGTTTTACACTGGTTAGTTTTCTATCATGAACAGTTGATTACTCTCTAGGGTTAAACTCAGTGATCATCTACATTTAATGTCTTTTTGTGATCAAAAGGCAGCTTTTTTCTCTGTTTACATGTTGCTTCTCTTATGCGCAACTGGTACCCAGCTAGCATAAAAACTTACTGTCTATAAAGTATTGGCACTGGAATTTGTTTACACCTTGAGCTGTGATAGTGATACTGACTCTATACATTCTTCTATTATATTGTTCCTGTATATATTTATTATCTAAAAAAAAAGCCTTATCTGGGGTCCTCCTAAAAAAGCATATCCTTTTAATAATACTATGATCAAAGTTAATGTTACCCTGATTTTTCTTCTTAATCCATTTCAGAAAGAATAACAAATAAACAGACCAGAAGTAAATTAAACTGAATTGGTAATAACATGACATGATGTTCAATTGAAATATTAATTCCTCATTTTTTCTTTTGTTTTGTTCTACATGATATATTTGGTAAGATATGAGGCACATATTTTTTTCTTCTTTTTTTTTTTTTCTTAGAGTAATATTGTAATAACAACAGCCTTACTTGGACACAAATTCTTTAACTGAAGCAGCCATATGAACAAAAACAAAGAAAAAAAAGAAAAAAAGAGGTCTTCTGTCAGCCCTCCATGTGAGTGAGGAGTTTACTTGAAAATCAAAATCATTGCTATTGTTTCCGAATGTGGGGATGTTTTTGTAAATTTTTAAAAATGAGTGTGCTAAATGTCTATTTTTCTGCTGAAATGTTAATGCAAATAGTTTTGTGAAATTTTGTGTGTTTTAGTTTTAAGTTTAAAAATGTTTACAAAAATGTAAAAGACAGGGTTCAGGTGTATTGTATTTTTTAGAAATAATATATGAAAGGTGTATATTTTGGCACTGAATATTGAAATGATCCAGAAGTGTGTGCTGATTGGTCATCTCTGATATTGTTGACAATTTTCTGATGCGAGGGCTCTCAGGTATTTGCATATGGTTGTGTATTTTTATTTCCTAAAATATGTGATTAACTTATCAAACAAATGCACAGTAATTGAAGTTGTTTGGTAATTTCTCATGACAGTCCAACACTGAATATGTCGATGGAAGTTGGAGGATTGTTCAGCCCTGATTTCAACATCAGTGACATTAAATGAAGACGCACTGCTTTGAAGAATGCAATGTATATTTTTAAGGCATGGGTTTCTCTCTATTAAAGAAATGATTTTACTGCCTTGTCTGTTTTGTGAATTTTGAAACAGGAAGTCAGACATATTGTTATAATAAAATTTCTTCAAACATGCAAAATGTATCTTACTTGTAATTAAATAATTGCATTGTGGGACGAATAAATACAATGCTTAAATATTGTGAAAAACAAAGGTCATAAAACTGAAAAAGGTTTAAACATTTCCAGGTATGTGACTTGATGACTAACGCGTGCTACAACTTCTCTGTTACTGTTTGGATTTGAATTATTATTGTTATAATTGTGACTGTGACCATAATCTCAGGGGAAGGGGAATTTCACCTCTAATACATTTTTATATGGCGCTATCCCAGTGATTTTGAACAGTACAGTCAAAATCTACAAACACAGACAAGGATCAAGTTCTGACTCACTAGGTGACACTTGATAATGTCTGTGAACTTTGGAAGAAATTTGAGACTCTGTGAACTCACTCAATATGTTATTTGAATGAAATGCTTCAATCGTAAAATGTGGTCTTGTTAGCCCAGGACCAAGATATAGTCTCGAGTTATAATAACTATATAGTTTATTTTACTATATTATACTACCTATGAGGCAGGATTTGTCCAACCGCAGTCTGTTCTGCTCATTCAAACTCATTCAAATTCAGCAGTGCAACCTGTTAGAAAAATAACATACACTATGTGAAATCTATTTTAAAGTGTTTTTTTTTTTTGTAATTTGAACCTTAATAGGCCAATTTCCTGGCCATGAATCAAGAAAAGAATTAGATAATTAGAGTGAGACGATTAAGCCCTGAACGTGAAGCACTGGGGTTACACTGACAGTGTAGTTTGTCGGTGAAGCAAGCCAGTGTTAATTTTATTTTTAACATCAAATAGAAATCCGTCATGTAGATCGCTGCTTCCACTCCGAATACAGTCACATTAAACAGTTTAAAGCCTGTGATACATTTTAACTTGTTTGAATTGTTGTTGAATTTATTAAATACAGTATTTTGTGACATAATGTATCTTAGATATTGATAGGTGAGCTGATCACTTTGTCTTTAAGAGGACTTTAAGACTTATTTATTTGGCTGATTTTTAATTTTTTTTTAAAATCTACCTCAAAATGTCAGCGATCATCGCTATTACTAGTAAATGGCAAGGAAACCTAAAGATGCTGGCTGTAAAATACTTCTAAAATCTTCTATTTCTAAGTAAAGATTTCTAGTAATTCCATGTGTGGCCAGACCTTCAACCATACTGTAGTAGTGTCTTGACTTGCACTGTAACGGTGTTTGTTCCTCCTCCTTGAACAGATGGGTGCTATAGCCTGTTAAACCCTCTAAATGTCAGAGCAGTTTTCCTCACCCCCTTACTTCTTTAATCTGTCTAATGCACACACACATACACTGTCTCACAAACATTTTCAAACAGCAAACACACACAAAATCAAAGCTCCCTGAAGGCGGTAGAAAAACTGAGAGGTGTTAAGTCTGAACAGACCCCAAACTGTATCTTTTCATCTTCAGATTCCACTATTTACCTGCTAGTCAGTTGATTGTTCCCACATAGATCTTATCTGTTTTTGACTCATACTTTCAACACAGGAGTAATACACCTGCCCTCACTTTGTGGTGCTCTTACAGCAGAGAGGTTTTTCTCAGACAGTCCACATATTAATGTAACTTTTGGCTTCAGCTCAGGAAAGTAAAGGCTTGCGGAGGAATCTGAAAATAAAGCTGTCATCATCACTGATTGGAAAAAATTAAGTACATAGTCAGTGTTTCCTTGGAACAGAGAGAGCACACATTGCTCTTTGTGTGACAGTCAATGGTTAGAGTAAGATAATTTCCTCTTGCTGAGGGTTAAATCACCACTTCGATTAATAAATCCCTGACACCTGCAGTGTGTGTTTCGGGTGAGGATGTAATGTACTGTAGACAGTCTTAAATACCCACCATGTTAAAGAGGTTATCAGAATGGCAGAGGGCACTCTGTGAAATTGTTGTTATATGAAATAATAAAGCTCTCTGCTCTTAACACCGCAGAATATACTAAAGCACTTTGTCAATCAAATAATTAGTAATTCGCCATTTAAGTGTGACGTCTGAAGTGATCTGCTATTTCATACAATGGTAACTTCCTACTCATTTAAAAGTGCTGTGGTCTGGACTCTGAGATCTGGAAAATTAACTGTCGAGTCAATGTCACGTTCCTGAAACCACTGTGAAGATCATCGTACATGAACCTGCTGAAACTATGCACCGGTGTGAACTGTGGCCATGGAGGGATACATGTGGTCAGTATCAAGCTTTCCTATCAGTAAGTATAGCTTCAAGAAGTCATTCTTTGACTTGTGTGACTGATTTTATACAATGTAGTGTCTGAAAATCCCAGTAGTGTGGTAGATTTTTTGCAACACATAAAGTTACTTACATGTTTAACATTCTGTCAAGCTTCTGAACATTGTCTGCATGCTTTGTACTTCTGCATTATTTATATACATGTACTTCTGCATTATTTATGTGCATGTGTAAACTGGGAATTTTTTCTTTGAATGTTTGCTCAGTGTGAGTATTATGCACACATAACTTCTCTGGCCAAAGAATATACACTGATATTGTTTTTTTCTATCTCTCTCTCTCTCTCTCTCTCTCTCTCTCTCTCTCTTTTCAGGACAGAGGACAGAGGGTTGAGGCAGCTTTGTGGTTCTGGTTGCGAGACTTCCTCTGTTGGGTGCCACTGCCCATGCAGCTTCTTCTGCGGATCCTGTTAGACGATAAATGCTGTCTGGAGGTGTCCAAAGCATTGGAAACTACTGCCATTCACACCTACATACACAGACTTACACACTCAGATTAACACTGAAAGACACCTCACAGTGGCACTGCAGTCTGACAAACATGCAGTTAATACACAGCATGCCAGGTTGAGTAAAATATACCACAAACATCAACTCCACAGATGCATAATCTTTGACTGGGCCGAATAAATGTAATTTATATTTTTGTAGATGTAATACTGCGCAACTGACAGTGACTGATATACACATATGGTGCAGATATCAAGTAGGCATACTGACTAATGATGTATGGTCGTCAAATCAAAAATAACACAGTGGATTGTCACTGTAATTTGTTAGCAATTCGGAATCAATGTTGCTTTTGTCTGCGCTATAAGTAGTGTAACCTGTCCTCAGGGTTTCAAGTTACAGAGCAGGGAGCAGTTCCAGGTCTTTTTCAGCCGAGTGTGAATCCTCAGCAAGGTTGTGCAATCACCCGGTGTCAAGTCCTATTCCTGTTTTTCCTGCCAGGTAGTGGTGGATGTTTGGACTGGCCCTTAAAACTTCACACACATCAACAACGACATACACACACACACACACACACCCACCCACCCACACACACACACACACACACACACACAACACACATAACAACCAACACTGACACACGCCCAGTTTTTGTTATACACCCATACTTTAGATGTTACTCAGGCTAGTTGAAGCACTGTTGAAATGTGTATCACATACAGTAGCTTTGTTAAGTGTTTATGAAGTATGTGCTGCCTGTGTCAGATGTACCGTGGGAATTTAGAAAAAGATTAATGCAATTCAGTTGTTGGTGTAATCTCAGTGTTGAAACATTGGAGGTGAGGTAGTGGAAGAAGTTGTGTTACAAAGATGTAGAATCTGTGGGGTATATTTGGGTGGTTATCTGTGTCTCTGTGGCTCTTACTACTATGTCAACCCACTTGGCTGATGTAACATTTTCAGTCCCTACAACTCTTTCAGTTTATGCAAATAAACAGATCAATAACACAAAGTGAAGCAAATGACTGTACATCTATGTTTGCAGTTAGCTGGAAAACAAGTGCTAGTTTAGCTGCTATTTTGAGGCCAACTTTTTGACACCCTGTGCACAGACACCATAATCTTGGTGAGGAAGATCTTGGTGTCATTGCAAAGGCCCCTGGGTAATTTGGCTGGTTTGTGGTCAGCGCATAAAAGAGCGAGGTCGCAATATTCATGTGGGGAGGAAGTAGGACTGTGGGGGAACTTCCACTTTCCTTCCTTGCTTTACCCGCGTTATGCAGCCAAGTCTAGTGGGGAGGAACTGTGAGGTGAACAACACACACACACACACACACACACACACACACAAAGGCAGACAACTGGAGAAAGGCATTTCAGACACAAAAAAAACAAGAATGTGCAGCTGCAATGGTTGCATCTCAACTTGGAAAGTCAAAAAAGAGCAAAACAGTGACAGAGACAGCAAAGGTAGCAAGGGCAAGTTAGGGAGGTCACCAAAAAAAAAAAAAAAAACACATCAGCACACACATCGCTTCTTGGGAAATCAGACTGAGAGAGTAGGAAAGAGACAGAGAGAAACAATAATAGAGAAACTGAGAGAGACAGAGTGAGAAAGGGATGAATGCATCTGATACAGGAAGATAGAGAACGTGACAGAAAGAGAGAAAGTGGGGTTTTGTAGAGCAGTGCACACCTGCTGATCAGCTTGAACTGTGAACATATACTGGGAAGTGAGATAGCGTTTGAGGGGTGTCATGTAACAGACAGCCACGGGTTTACTGTAGGAACCTGGCATTGGGATGTGAGGATACAAGCACTGGTGGTTTGACATAAATGGATGCACAGCTGCAATGAGCTGAACTGAAAACAGGAAATAAACGTGAACACAAAAGCTGTTATTTTTACACAGACAAGTAAAGAGAAGGAAGTTTCATCAATTCAAAGCCATGTTCAGTCTAACCTGAACATCAGTAGTAGACTGATACGCATAAGCGATCACTGTCATTTTCAAAAACAGATTTTCCTGGACTGTAAATATTTTTTTTTTCATCATTTTCAGCTTGACTGACAAACCTGCAATTCACCCACAGTGTGTATTACCAGTTTTCAGGGGTGGGACCTAAAAGGGGTCAACAGAAGGAGTCATCTTCAAAATTATCACAAGTGATTTAAATGGCAACCACACATAGTCTAAACCAAAGTGCAAAAGTAAATGTCAGCCCTTTATGTTATTCCATTTGCATCATATTCACTGCTGCTAAATGTGGGTTGTGGAGACACAGTGTCTTGGCCCCTCCCTGTATCTGTTGTTTTTTTGTTTTTTGTTTTAAATTTCTGCACTTTATCATCTGTCAACATCAAATCAGACTACATTCCCTTGACACCAATGTATTCTACTTCATAGACAATACATGTTGTTGTTATGGCTGAAAGGGATGGACACAGTGGATCACACTCATATCGATTTTGTGCAATGATGCTGACGAGCTGTCAGTAAGTTAGCATTACTGTGCTTCTCAGAAGAGGCTGGGACATTACTGTTACTCAAAGTGAAATGCTGCTACTGCAGTTAAACCTGCAATTATGATGTGAATGATTCCACAAATGAAAGACCATAAAAAAAATAAATTAAAAAGTCTGTGCTAAAAAAAAACCAACAAAAAACTCTGTGGTTGATATTTTTCCTTTTTATAAAGCTACTAATTATAAATATACATAATGTCAAGGTAAAATTGTCTACAGTTGAAGTTAGAGGAGAGTTTTAAAAATACTTCAAGTAAAAGCATTAATCAAATAACTCAACAGTAATTAGAGTAAATGTAGATCTTACTGTTGACTATTTGCTAAGAAATGTATTTGGTGGAGGAGGTGCTCACTAAATTCTGCCAATCAGTAATTCACACATTCAGCTTATCTTGCAACTCTGGTAAAATGAAGAGAGAAAGTGAAGAATGAAACAACAGGTGCAAAGTACTTTTGTTACACTTCTCGCCTTTTGTTTTTCAAATGTTGACACTTTTCTTGTGGAGGCTCTTGGGTCAAGAGAACAGGTGGAGAACACTCAGATGGAAACAGTGATACACTTCTGTTCAGTAATGAGGCCTACCTCAGCCTTTTCCAAAACAAAGAGAGCACTGTATAAACAAAAAAAAATATTTTCTGTCAAGAGAGAATTTATTACAATAGATGAGATTAACTGTCTATAATCTTTACGTGATTAAAACACCATCAGGAGACCACTTTAAAAGATTAATTTGGATTGCCTTAATGGTCTCCAAAGTAAGTTACCTCAGAGGAATCTTCCTGATTACCAAGACTCTATGAGTTTCTTATTCATTGTCTTACCATTATTAATTGCCAGATTCCTTACTCTTGGATAGGTTACATTGGGATGATAGAGTGTAAATAAAAACCTTTTCAACATTCTCTTCATTGTTATTGTATGAATCATATCTACTATTTTACATACAAGGTAGTGAACTAACGTCAGTGTGTCATCACCATCATTCTCTTTGCCCAGAATAATTATCTCACAGGAGACATGACTACAAGGACTAAAAGAAACTGAACTGCGACAGAGAGTGGTAATTTATGTTCTCATTTCCAAAGTTAGAATTTTTCATTGTTGTAATCATCATGGCAGAACATTAAAGGTATATAAAGTAAAGTAACTAACATGAATTACATATAAGCCCAGTGGGTTTATAATGAAATAATGATTAATGGCCACAGTGATGTGAATCTTAAAAATATGTGAGGTATTTACACACTCATGTCAGTAACAGCAGAGTGACACTGAAAATATGCTGGAAAATCCATCTGGAACAGGTTATGATGGTTGTTAGTCATTGATGGTCATATAATAATATCCTGCTGGTTTAAAAAACAGGCCAATCATGCTTATTTCTCACTTCAGTTGCTTTCAAAAGTAGAACTTGGTTAGGTTTATGTCTGTAAATTCTATATTACCATCGGCATGACTTGTTTTTGTAACAAATGCATGTTGGGACTTTTAAATTGTTTTCACTGAGTAAGTCAGCATCCGAAACCGGAAAATATAACTTTAACGTGAACCAAGATCACATCCTGGTACTTTGAGCATTCTCAGCTTTTCTGTTTGCAGTTAATAGGAAGAGAGCTTGGGCTGTTACATTTTATGCTAAACGATTTACTGTAAAGCCGGTTGATTTATGAAACTATTTTACATGTGCAGCCATGTATTCATCCACTGTACAGAGAGTACAAGCTGTGCACAGTATCTCCAAACAGTTTTACTTTCTATGGAGACAAGAAAAGAAAGTCTTATTCGCTCAAACAGCGACTGTATTTAATTAAATTTGGTGTAAAACTGTCAAATGTTTTAAAAAATATAATTTAAACCCTTACATTTTTTTTTCCTTTTTAGCTACTATCCTCACTTTTTTCGTGTTTGTGGCCTACAGCACATTATATGAACTAGAGTCAGAAGGAGTCTTTGACTTTGCACACACTGTATTTGTGATTGATTGTTCCTTCTTAGACTGATTTATCTTCTCAATGGGGAGCGTTGACTGCTCTAAAGCTTAGTGAGACATCAGGATTTCTTATCCCTCTTATACTCTTTTTCTCTCTCCCTCCACTCATGCATAGGACTACAATTAACACACTTCGAGACACACACATGCAATACTTTGAAACTACATTTTTCTCCCTCTCTCTTCAATAACTGTGCCATTGACTGGTGACCAGTATTCAATTTCAGACCCTTGCTCTTACTGCCATCCAGTGGTGCCTTGGTGCTATTAACTATATGGAGCCAAACTATAGCAGCATGCCATCTTGCTAGTTTTATATTTAAACTGTTTTTCTTTATTATTTTAATCTAAACACAGTATAGTTGAGCTTGAAGTAAAGCAGTACAGTTATTTTTTTTTTCTTTTTTCAATTGATTATTTTCCATTCTTATAATTGGGGAGCTTTTGCACCTGATTTGAAGAATTGAACTTTTTTTCTATTCTATTCAATTCTATTTTATCTATCTGTCTATCTATCTATTTATCTGACAGTAATGAATGTTACCTTTTCCTCTTCAGTCCATAAAGGCTGTAAGGACCCCTTTCACCTTCCCAGCAGTCGTCATGACACTTTCAGCTCCATCCTGTAGATGGCAGCAGCGTAAAACGAACCCCCCCACCACCACAACCAGCATCCCAGTGATTATTCTCCCATCCTCATCAGCCTAATAGAGCAGCAGCAAAGTAGCAAAGCCCATCCCAGGCAGCCATTAATAACTTGAGAAAAGTCGTCTCTCTGCCTCATCCTCAGGTCTTACTTGACATGGTTGGCCTCATTTGAACTTTTGACCTTCCTGTAATTTGCAATGTAAGCTATCCAATTTACAACACCTTCACAAGGGCACATGCTAACGATTTTTCATCGCTGCAGTGCAGGCTTCTGAGCGTGTGTGTGTGTTAGTGTGTGTGATGCTGCAGATGATATGGTAACACTAGAAAGACTACTATCTTACGGAGGGGCTTAAATTGAATTGTCAAAACAAGAATACATATGTGCGCATAATACTTTTCAGAGTCCTACACATAAAAGCACACTGGACTTTTATTATTGTGATAACCTCCAACTTGGAACCTTTAAAATAGCAAAAGAAGCACATGAAAAAAGAGAGTAAGATGGTCCCTACAGTCACACACTGCTGCATACAGAGCACTGACTGCATCTGAGCTACAGAGACATTAGTGCCCCAGGCGTTGATATGACTGATAATAATGTTTAAAGTCTGGTGTCACTTCAATGAATCAACAAACATCTGAACTCTTGCCCTGCAGTTCCTTTCTCGCTAGAAAAATGATGCATCACCCTCCCCCTAAAACTGATCTGGTGGTTTTGGGGTTTTGAGCAATTCCATCACAACCCACAGCAGAATTAGCCCGCTCCATTCAGTGGACAGCAAGCATTCGTCAGCAAACTCTGCCGTGAGATGCGACTCTATGGCAGTCAACGTTTCCCCTAATGGGAAACAATTACACACTCAGTGGCTTCTTCAGTGACTTCTGATGAGACTCATTCACAGAGGAAATGGCCACGTAATCATGTGTGTGTAATGGGCTAACGCTGCTTATTGCTCACTGAGTCTGGCTCATGCAGAACTAGTCAGAGTTTCAGTTGACTCTCTAGCCACCATATGATTTTGATAAAAGGAAAAATGCGAGGGGCAAATGGCTATAAGTGCACACAACACACACACGCTGTTGTCTTGGACTTTGTCAGTTTATAGTAAATATATGCACACAAACAAATCTCCCACAAAGCCAAATAATTCCTGTTGCTTCCTTTTAATCAAGGGGGGTGACTATGTGAATAAATGACACTGAGAAATAGGCACTGTTTATGCCTGCTGTTATGTGATGTCATCTTTTTATTGCTTTTATTCTTTTTATTTGTATTGATTTATATTTACATTTTTAAATGTTTTTTTATTGTCTTTTATCTCCTTTACCATCTTTATCATCTTTCTGTCTTCTCTCTACTTTTTGCGTCTTCATCTCATCGTTTGAACTTTATCTTAATTCTGTTTTGCTTTTGTTTGGCCTTACTGTTTTGTTTTTATTTTTGGTTTTTTTTTGTCTTTCTGTTGTTATATTGCCTCCAGAGTATCCTGCTTTTTCTTTGTCTGTCAAAGCACTTTGTAAACTCTGTTTTTTTTTTTTTTTTTTTTTTTTTCTGGACAACTACACTGATGTAAACACTCAAGAATACCCAAATCTCCATCTCCTCCATGCAGGCAGGCATCCGAGTTTTCATTTCCAGCTGCAATAATAGATTCTGTCATTTTCACAGAAACTAGTTCAGCTGTCTTAAAACTAGGAATCACTGCACACTGATAGAAGCCATTGCTCTCAAGTTTGAGTCAATCTGTGAGTAATTTCTTAATGTTAATGTATCAGTGTATTATTGCTGTCAGGTCAGTTTAGACACCTTTTTCATATATGTACATTTGTAATGCTTAAGCTAATGAAAACTATTGCAAAAACAAACAAGGGTCAGCAGCTGGAGAAGTTTCTAATCTAAGATAGATAGATAGATAGATAGATAGATAGACTTCTATATCTCAACCTACTATATGTTTACCTTAAAAAACATCAAAAACTGATAATGACATGTATGATGGACTGAAGGTTTTGTGCCCAAATCTAATGCCACGCAATCCTGAGGACAATAATCACACCATTGTTGTTGCTTATAAGAAAGTTATCTATAATCAGCAGGCACAATAATTTTTTAGATAATTAAATCAAATGTGTATGAACCCACTACCCATCTTCATACTGTCCCTACCATCTGCACTGATCTTCATTCTGAATTCCTTTATATCTTCTAATATGAATCACAAAGCTTCCAGCTTACTGATCCACCCATAAGAATTCAGACTGGTTTGTTGTACAAATATTCTCATTTATGCTGTGTTACGCAACATTTCCTAGTTTGCATGATGATTACTGATCTTGCATATATCACGTTGGTTATGCACACAAAGCTGATGCAAATCGTAAGCAACAGAGTCACTTTTTATGGCATAAACAAGTTTGGATTCAAGCCCACAGCAAGGTCCAAAATGATTGTACAAGTGGAGTATTTGTTGGCAAGTTATTCAGAAGCTGCTTCTCGTTTACCCATATGCCAACATTTATAATATTATGTCTCTCATCGAGGGAAATCATATGACAACTAGTGCATTAACTGAAATTACATTTACAGTACTTTTACTTTTGTCATTTCACTCGTTGTCATTGCTCAGAGAATAAACAAAACATAAAACATAATAGATTTACTTCTACAGCACAATACCTGCATATTATGCATCATTGTTTTCAAGTCACACAACATACAACATGTCATTAAGAGGGTTATTTTTCTGATGCATGTTAGGTTTACTAAAGCAATAACAGCCCATTCTTCTCCACATGCATCAATCAGATGTCACTAAAAATGAGCAGTGTAGCTTGGTGGGTAGAGTCAACATAATTCAACTGATGCAGAGCCAGAAAAGTTAAATTAGGTAAAATAAAAAAAGGGTTTGTATGGAATTGAGGCAGCAAAAAAAAAAGGAAAGAAAAAAAAAAACTCGGCTGTGTTTTATAGACTAAGGTGCTCCCAGTAATCTTTCCGAAGATCAATGCTTTCCACAGTCATCACTAACATATACATTAGAATAAGTGACATTAACCACTAATTCCTTGTGGAAAACATATGTATTGACTTTGGAGGAGGTTGTTTTTAAAAAAAAAAAAATCAATTTCAACAAAGTCACAGTTTGCATGAAGCCCACATAGCGATTATTTGCCACCATTATGACACTTCCACACTTGCTCCAGCACTCATGCTCCAGCAAGAAGACATTGCTTCATGTCTTACGAGGAGGAAGGAAGAGCTTAATTTCCCCATAGAAATCAAACATCACATTATTAAGCTCCTTTTAATTTGTAGCAACTCATTAAGATCTGGTAAATAGGAAATTGAACAATAGCCATTCTGGTGATGATTTTTTTTTGTGTTTAAAACAGTACTTCAGACAGCTTTCCACAGCTTACAGACACAGCTTTTCCAAAAAAGTGTCCATTAACAATGAATAATGATAAAAGGGGAACAGGATGGTGAGTGGAGTGGGTGGGGGGGTCTCTGTTTGAATTTTTATCTGTCAACATGTCAAATGATGTGTAATCTCTGTTCATCCATCCACTGTCCTGTATGACTTGAGAACAGCTGGCAGCCTGAGATGTCAACTGACACAGATACAATCAATGGCAATCTACGCTGGAAAATTCTCATCATTGCTGTTTGTACTTGTCATTATGGAATGAGATTCTGTCCCAAACCCACATCTGATCCAAAACGATTAATAATCTACCATGTTTAAACAGTAGCATTTGCATTGTAAATTAAAGAAAAAAGCAAAAAAAGAGCCAGTTTGGGTATTAAATCTATATTTTTATTGAATTGTTGTTACGGGTGTTTGCTGCGATTAGTGCATGCAGACATATTGATTTAGTATTCCATCACTGCATAGAAAGACTGTGGCTTTGAAATACTCCCAGGCGTTGCGATAGTCTTTTAGCTCTTTGGTTGCCTTCCTCGGCCTACTTCAGCATTATCTATTGAACAAACCATTTTGTTTTGACAATAACAAATGCCTCTAAGTTTTTGCAGCCCTGGCATCTAAGAAATGGAAATATATATAATTTTTGAAAGAAGTATTCATCTTCTTTCTCCCTTATTGTTTTGGAAAGATAGGAGTACTCAGAGACATGAAGGAAGACCTGTGGTGCTATCTGCTATCATAGGCTATTTTGTATAGACTCATATGACTTAACTGTCACCTTTGTCCTGCTCAAAAAGAAGCAATTTAGTACTCAGTGCTGGTTTCTACGTGTTTACTGTAGATGTGGTTTTATGTAGTGGAAATCCTTCTGTTAATATACTATTTGAAGGACATCGTAACACTTGCAGAAGCAGACAGAGATCAATGATAGGCTTTACTGCAATTGGATACATACTTTTCATTCTCTCCATAACCGTGTAACATATCTCAAAGGACCAGCATCTTTTATACTTTTTTTTTTTCATCTTTTTCTCAATTATTTTCTGGTGTTTCGAAATGCCTACTTAGGATCTGGTGTTTTTGGAGCTATTGTTACTGTAAAACATGGTTCAATTATTTCCAAGGAATAATCTTATTCAACATAAGTGGACTAAAATCTGTAAAAAAAAAAAAAAAAAAATATATATATATATATATATATATTAAGAAATGTTTAATGAACTTAAGAAAAAGTCTTTGACTAAATAGCAAATCATCAGTACAGAACATTTCAATCCAAAACTTCCTTCATCTCTGCAACATGTGGCCAGGACCGTTTATCATACTGAAGGTTTATCTAAGCGTGGGGGAGAAGTGCTATGCTGCAGGGAGAGATTGCCTTTACTTGCACGGCACCAACGGAGCAAAACAATGTACCGTATGATAAAAAATGGCTTCATAACTCTCACATTGTGTGTCTGGCATCATTATGAGGCACAATAGCCTCTGGAGGGCCCCGGCTTTTATTGGCGTGCCTCTTGCAGCAGCGAAGTCTCATCCATTAAACAAATCAGGGGGTTATGTATTAGATTAGCTGTACAGCAGGCACCAGGGAACGCCTAGAAGAACACATGAAACCTCGTCTCATTCCCTCCCATAATCCCCTGGAATAAATTACCTAATTGACAGCATTAGGGTGATACCGTCAGAAGGTGCCTCTTTAAGCGTAATATATAATGAAAATACACAACGTTGCTAAATTGCATTTTTGGTATTAAAAATGATAAACGGCAGCCATTTGGGGCGTATTTAGAGTGAAACCTCTCTTCGTAGCATGCTGCCAGATCTCATTTTTCTATATTTCTTAATAAATTTGTGGTGTCAGTGATATTAAAAGCTCATTTCTGTTGAGGAATATTTAATAAAGCTTCTGTGTGATAGGAAGCCAATGTCACACAGAGAGTCAGGAAACTAGTTCGTGGCAGCTTGGATGGCCCACCCCCACTGTGTCACTCTGCTGCTCCTATGACCTATGAGGTGAGAAATGGACTGCCCCCCACTGGTGAAGGGTCAATACTGCAGTAGAGGTTCAAGAAGTGCCCCTCACAGTTCAATGCACTATTCATTCTGCAACGAAGCTGAAAACAACAGAGCCTTTTGACTTTCTTCAAAGTGAAAACTGTGTGCATCCAATTTTCTTAAAGTGTTAGGTACACTTGGCTCAGGAAAGTTCAGCTCACTGTTCCAGGATCAGTAAAAGCACCACGCCAGGCAGTGGGTGGGTGTGTGTATGTGGGCGAGCAGTGTGCCTCCCCATTAGAAGCAAACAAAAGCCTTGAATGATCTCTAGGGAGGAGTGACCTGCCTATAGCAAATGATGAATGTTGAAATGAATGTTTATGGACTTGCTCAGGCATATACTTTGATGTATTGGAAAACTGGAAGGAAGGTAAACTGCCTCCTCCAGTCATAATAAAGCTAACAACCACTTCCAGAAGAACATAAATATCTTATTTGTGTCCCTTAAAAGACCCCATAATGATGGAACTTACTTAAAGTTGATAATATGGTGCTAACACATTACATCTAATATCTGATACCAAGAATGTTCTGTATTTCTTCTTAAACAGGTGGCTAACTATTTTTCAAATTAAAAAGTAAAACATATTTTTTTTATATTTTGCCCACTGTAATACATTTTAACGCCAAATATGATAAATTGAATGAATTTCACAAATAGGATATAACAAGGAGAGTATTTATTGCACTTTATCGTCTCAATTTAACTTATAAACCAAGTCTAACACAAATGGTCTAAAGTATTTCATGTCTTCTTTTGACCTTTGTGTGTGTGTGTGTGTGTGTGTGTGTGTGTGTGTGTGTGTCTATGTAGAGAGAGGCAGAGGTGCGGGGGTGGGCTGGGAGGTGGGCAATGAGAGTGCATGATTTCTTTCCAGATGTGGGGACATATTGTAACTCCAGGAGGCGTTCACCCCTCTCCTCAAGTGCAAAAGTAGGCGGCAGCAGGTTCAGGAAGTAATAACCTCTTGTCACATTGTTTCTCCTACTATCTTAGTTTTTTTCTTCTGTCACTGCAAAGTCACTGCCTTCAAACTATTACACATAGCTGCAGTAAGCACAATAACATCACAAATGCTCTATTTGACTTTTGTGTCATTTACACTGTGCCACCCCTGGAGAAATGATTACCCTGTGTATGGAGAGATATTGCTCTCAACAGTAATGCACTGTGATAACAGAGGAAAATGGAAATCTTTGCTTAAGACGCAGCATGAAAAAGTCTCTTGGGTTATAATTTTGCTGTCAAAATGCCTTCTCTTGCCTGATTATGATGTTTGTACCTTATAAAATGAAGGAATAAATATAGATTAAAGGAAATGGCTCAACAAAATGACAATTGAATTCATTATAAACTTGGCAATACATAAAGAAAGATATATAGTTGTGGGAATTACTATCCATCACTACAATCCAATAGTACAGAGTTGACAGTTCAGCTCAGTAATGAATGAAAAAAAAAAAAACACTTCTAAGATGAGTCCTGAGACCAGACTATATCTTCTCAAATCTTCAAAAACGCATGGGAAAAGCCACCTTTAAGTGATACTGAACTCTATTTTACTCATTACACCTATAAATCCCTCTCGCAGAATTTATCTCGGCTGTGTTCAGTGTGACAGGTGCAACGGCCCCGATGCACATATTCAAGGGGTTTTGGCATCTCGTGTAAACCAATGGCCGCGCTCGTGGAGTTGTGACTGGCGGGGTTTGGGGTGATCGTCGGGTACCTGTGCCAATCACAGTATCTGTAGGAGGAGTTCATGGGCTCGGAGGTGTGTCTGAAGAATACGAGTCTACAGCTGCATACTGTATCCAAGTCGGGGAGTAATGGCATGAGTACTGCTTATACTGTTTAGACAAGCTTTACAGTGCGCGCGTTGGAAACTATTATTCGACTATTTTTTGCTTTCACGTCAGTCACAAATTACGCCTGCAGGCACCGAGGGGCGAGGCGGAGGACAGTCGGACAAACTTAGTCAAAAGCGACGAAAGTCTCTAAACTCACAGGCTGAAGAGGCTTCAAACGCAAACGAATCATCCTTTCTGGCTGTTTCAGAGAAGGATACGCTGCTGGACATGTGAATTTAAAGGAGATACTTGCCAAGAACAACAATGAAACCAACGACTGCCCTGTGTTTCTTCGGCTTTCTCCTGACTTGCATCTTGTTTGGGTCGAGCTCGTCACAATCAGGTGAGTGAACGCCATCCGTCTGCTCCCCGGTGCACAGTTTTGTGTATCCGTGGAGCGAGTCGGTGCGCACGGAGCGCAGTGGCACAACTATCCATCGAGCATACTTTTCTATTTTATGAATTTAACAAGAGGCTTGACAGACCCAATCCGCACCTCCTGCTGTCATTTTTCACCATCAGCCTCCAATCCTAATGTTGGATAAACGTCTAAAGCAACAGCAGTCTTAACATTCACCTGGAGAAAAAAAAAGGGCTGACGCACAGCGCACTGTGATACTGAGACACAGGTGACGGTCCAAACAGATGGCAGGTTGTAGTTGATCAGTTGTGATGAGCTGACTGAATCCAAGCCAGTGACTTGCTCTGTCTTTCTTCGTGCACAGAGCGGCACTGTTGAATTTGGAGAGAAAGGCGAGCATTTTGTGTCCATCACACGTGTCCTTTAGACACAGCGTGGACAAACACAGAGGAGTGACAGCCTTGCTTTAAAACAAGATCTATTGCGTGACTCCGTATGAAAAAGTTCCTTCTCGGTTCAGTTTTTACTTCCTCTAAGAAAAAGAAAAAAGATCCGTAGAATAACTATGATAGTAGAGATAATAAGCTAAAACCCCCTGCATCATGTTTTGATTCTTTTGAAGCAGGCCTATCGGTTTGTAGAACGAGCGTTGTCATTCCAAGGGCACCCTTTTGATCAAACTGCTTAAAGTTGTAAGTCCCGCAAGGACTAGTAAAACAGTCTATCGGGAAGAACAGTGGTGAACAGTCGCCCATATGTATTCTCTAATCGGGATAAAAGCAAAACGGATTACCGTGAAATTGCATTATTCCTAATTTTATAGTGACTCCCCTCAGGGATTATGTGCACCACAGTTTGACAATAAGCGTGTGTAGCGCATAGGACTTTCACGCTGACAGTGGCAGTACCGTCTGTACAATGCAGCGGCGCTCTTTACGCACAGGGAGGTATAGGTGCGCTCACAGAGCGAGTGGTCCAGGTATTCCTCATGTTGTGGGGGCGCGTGCGTGTGCGTGTACGTATGTGTGTGTGTGTGTGTGTGTGTGTGTGTGTGTGTGTGTGTGTGAGAGAGAGAGAGAGAGAGAGAGAGGATGGCTGACAAATATTCACCGAATAGACAAAAGCAAAACTCATCACCCTCGTCATCATCATTGTCATCATCATGCCTAATCACCTTCATACAGGACGACGATTGAAATGAGAGGATAGCGAGTGTGAATTTCCAACCAATGACATGTGTATAACTCACACACGTTCGCTTCCCTTATCAATTGCCTTTCTCTGCGTTTAGTGATGGCCGTTACGCCCAATGATACCATCCTCTCTGTGCAATAATTTTGACCACCTACAGAGAGAGGCGAAAAATAGGATTAAATCGACAATGACGCATACAGAGACATATAATCATACGCAGCGTAATATTGTTTTTATTGTTCAAGCCAGTGTTGAAAGCTGCAATGGATGTGAGATGATTCTACTTATCTTTATTTAGGGTCAATTCATGTTAGTATTTTTTTTTTCTTGTAGTTTTCTTTTTTAGCGCAGAGTTCTACCTCATTCTGCATCTTGGTCTTGCTGCTTCAAAATCTTAAAATAAGAAACTGTTTTGAAACAATCTCAGTTCCATTCGCACAACTTGTTTTAAAGGGAAAACACTAAATGAGAATGTTTTACAATTTGATCTCATAACCAGTTTAATGCAGAGGCCCACCACTATAACCTATTGTTGATTAGAGCCGCATCCAGTAGAGCCTTCAAGGTAACAGGGGGCGGTTGAATTAAGAGGTTGGATGCGGTTTAGAAGAGGAAAGTGTTTCCTCCTGTCATTTTACGCGCAGAACATTGTCCTGCTGCAAATACCAGAGATGAAAACATCATTAAATGTATTATTCTTGTTCTAAACAAAAAATGATGTTGAAGAAACATTGTAGTATTTGGAGGTGACCCCCCCTCACTGCGAAGGAAATAGTGGTTCATTCAATTCAACCAATTCAAATTTGATATTTGGATATCGGGGAATTTTGGACATAAATCAGATAATTTGTGTTTTCTATTTTTTTTTCCTTTTTGGGTTATTTTTTCTACTTATTTTTGCAAACTTCGATTTCAAGACCGAACACTGATTTATTTGTCAAGATTAATGTTTTGTAGCGCGTACCCACACAAGCTGCACACCAGGAAATGAAATGAAAAACATTTTATTCTATCAGAACAAAACGAATCTAAAAATATGATTCCCTCTTGGGCTACATCACGTACTTATGTTTCGATAACCTGCCTGATGTATTCCTCGGAAACGAGAGAATCCAGCATGGAGATGACAGTGGCAATGCACTTTCACACAGACACACTTGTATAGCTCCAAATCTTGTAAATTCATTTTGAAGTTAAATGAACACAACAGAGCGACAGAGAGAGCCGAAGACAAGCGAAGAAAGAGCAGATTATGCAAATATCATTGTGTTAACACGGATTAATTTCTGTCTGTGAGAAGGAAAGGCAGAGAAAGGCAAAGTGATGGAAAATGTCTGCCTTGCTATGTGTGTGTGTGTGTGTGCGTGTGTGCGCGCGCGAACGAGCTGTCTGCGCGTGGTTGGATTCGCTCCACTGTGCACGCAGTAGTAAGGGATGTGTATGTGGCACAGTGTACAACATGATAATAAGGAAACAAACACGCATGTACACTCACACACGCGCACCTGCGCAATTGCTTTTTCATGAGGTTCTTTGATGCAACCTTGCTTTTCCCTTGATGAGTCATTAAAACACATAAGGCTCCATTATAAAGTGGGCTAAATATATGGAATATTATATACCATGCATGTTGCTTGAAACTTTCCCGTCTTCAAAATGTCACCTTTGCCACAACTATGAAAATCAGAACAGTAATTTTATGCACCGTTGGAAAAAGCTCATGAACTCTGTAACTTCCGCAGCTTTCCAAGAGAGCCATGTCATCCTTCACTAGAAATGAAAACACCAAAATCGTTAAGAGGAGTTAAGAGGTTTTCACATGCCATTAGGGCACATCATGTCTGCATTATGCTGAGTGTGCCACAAGGTTCCTGCACTGCACTCTGCTCTTTATTTGACTGCAACTATATGTTGGAGTGATGGGGTCGAGGTGGGAAAAGCATACAGCTGGCGATTCTGAACCATATGGCCACATCCCGAATTTCTGTCTGTGTTTATGAATATTCATATATTTTGTGCGCAGGAGTACAGTCAAGTCTGCTTTTCCGAATGCAACTGCGTGTGTATTCGTGTGTGCTCTTTCAATTAGTGTAATCAGTGAAATGTGGGTAAATTACTTCCTTAAATCAACCTGTTTTACAGCTTTCTGCAGCTTCTTCTGTCTTAATTCAATGTAAAGAGTTTTATTTTTAAGAATTCAGATAGTGGATGGACTCTCTTCTGGAAATTAGTTGAAGAATAGTTAGTGGCAATACCTTCTAGTACATCCTTGATTTTAGCGGCACTCACTGTTTACTCCATTGAAACTGACAGTGCAGTTCCAGTTTGTAGCTGTTTACAAAAGGCCTGAGTGAGGCAAAGAGAGACTCAGCTAGAAAAAGGAGACATGAGGATTTATTTCTCTTCTTTTTCTCTCTTTTGCACTCTTACCACATTGAAGACTGACACTTCTTGCACTGTAATTGTCGTCGTGTATTTTTTTCTTCCAGTTTTGAAGTATAGAGAAAGAACAGTGTCACGTTTAGAAACCCACACAGCTCCGCTTTGCCACCAAGCCCTCTCACAGTCATATCTTTTCCTGCTGTCACCTGTTAGAGGAGCTTTGACCCTCCACAGCCATGCTTTTTATTAGAAGTATGGCAGTCTTTGATTAGGTGGTGACCCACTTCTATTTGTCGGAATACAGAATGTGAACATCTGTGCTGTTGTCTAGAGCTCCAATGATTAATCAGTCAGTAACTATTGTGATTATCAATTACTAGTTTCAAGTCATTTATAAGCAAAAATGCCAGAGATTTGATGGTTCTAGCTTTTTGACTGTGATAATTTGCTGTTTTTCTTCATCTCAGTGAAGTGATTCTGTTTGGGTTTTAAACTGTTGATCCAAAAAAAATGAGACATTCGAAGAGATCACCTTGGATCTACGGAATTGTAATGGCCATTCTGACTGTTCCCTGGTGTTTTATAGACTAAATGATTAATCAATTAATCAAGAAATCATTAGCTGCAGCTCTACTTTCATCTCCTCTGTCTCTGTTTGGGTGAGAGATGAAGAGTAACTTAAGGCTTTTGATCCAAACAAATACACAGTGTGATTATTTGTTGAATGTGAATAAATTATTAGATGTATGTTATCATGTTTTTGTTATCCCTTCTCTGGTGATTTTTCTTTTCTGTGACAATGGTCAAAATGAAAGGATCTTAGTTGTTCTAGATGTTCTATTGCCCATACCTTGCCATATGTTGCTGACAGTAAAAATAAACAGAATGCCATAAGACATTTGCTGCAGAAAAGAAATTCTAAACATTTTTATTGTGTTTTCCTCTCGAGGGGATTTCACCCCGAAACCAGATAAGGAATAAAAAAAAATGTATGTTTGTGTAATCTTGTCTGTGGTTTCATTGTGAGAGTAGTGGAAACCATTAAGTTTCCTATAAATCTCTCCACTTTTCAGCAAACAAACTGCTTTTGAACCACTGGCATCAATAATGTAGTGCCCACAATGTATCCCAAGCATCCCTAATGAAAAATCACTCCCATATTCCAACAAGGACTGAAAGTGTGTGTGCAGTAGCCTACTCAATTGTAAGTCTATGACCTTATTGTCCCTAATGGTGTTTTTAATCTGCTGTGATATTACCGTTATAGTCTTTAATTAGTACCTCAGGGATTTCAAACTTTTATGCTTTTATATTTGTATCATATCCTTCAAAATGGATTACATTACCATAGTGTTTGTCTGATAACAAAAGAACATTGTTTTTAATATTTCCTTCTGAAGACAGAACTAGAGACGTTGTTTTCCAGTTCTGACTTGTTGATGGGTTCATAGACTGTCTGCAGCCAGCAGAAATGATTGGATCATATCCTGTGTGACCTTTACAAGTGCTCCACCGTAATTTATCACCTGCAGTTATAAATGCACCATACATGTGCATGTCATTGTCAGCTTAGCTATTAAATGTCCTTTTTGTGAAGGATATCATAATTGGATTGGAGCATCAGCCATGTCTGTACATGCTTAATCTGGACAGCTGTTTATAACGTGCATTTAAAATGCAAATTCTGTGTCTGTAGTGTGGTTTACAAGCAATTAGATTACTGCAGATTTGACAAGGTTTGTTGAAAATGGATTGCTTTTTGCTGTTTTTGACTGCCTCTAGATTTCTCTGCTTTTGTGGTTTTTGTCCTTGCTTTTGGTAAATCGAGTGAGCTTTGTGTTTTGGTGTGTAAAAGCAAGAGAAAGGAGCATGAGAGAGTGACATAAACAGAAATACTGATTCCTATGTGCCACACAGTGCCTGAGTGCTGAATACACGGCGACCTAACCAACATTAACAAGGCAAAGCAACAAACACTCATATAGAAGAAGAAGAAAAAATACTTTATTGATCCCCGTGGGGGAAATTGATCCTCTTGACTCATCCTATACACACACACTAGTAGCAGTGGGCAGCCGCATTGCAGCGCCTGGGGACCAACTCCAGTTCTTTTACCAGTGCCTTGGTCAGGGGCCCTGACTAGAGTATTAACCTTAACATACATGTCTTTATGGTGGGAGGAAACAGGAGCACCCGGTGGAAACCTACACAAACACAGGGAAAACATGCAAACTCCACACAGAAAGGACCTGGGGTGGCCGGGGTTCGAACCCACACCTTCTTCTTCTTCTGTGAGGCAACAGTGTTAACCGCACCGTGCTGCTATACACAAACACAGGCGAGGTCCTGTTTGATATCCTTGAAAATTACCACATCAGTTTAGACAGATTGGGGACATTCAGTTTCAGTAGCCGGAAAACCAATCCGCTGTGTTTTAATCAGGCTGGCAAATGTGTGTTTAAGGCCACCAAGAAGAGATTACAGCATGAAAAACATAAAATTCTCAGGGCTTCTGTGAACATTCAGCCTTTTTGAGTTTGTTGTAATGGAGTAGACACAAACAACACTCCAAGAAAAGAGGCCAAATGATGCAGTGTCATGCACAGTGCAGACAACTGTCAGTCAAAAATTCCTGTTGAGACTGCATCACCATTCCTGAAAGGTTCAAGTCTGCTATCAGGGTAAATATGTAGTTACTTGTACTAAATGAAATGTCTGTTATTCATATAAACTGTAAATATTGTAAATACATCACACTTTAGCTTAACTAGCGTTGTTTTTACCCTTAAAGCAAGTGAAACAATGACCAAAACCTTAACGTAACCTTATTTCTCACTTCAAATTGCATGTTTACAGTTTTCATAGTTTATAGCTTTCCTACCCAAAAGTGTTCAGTCTGTGCTATCTTGCGTTCATCAGGGTGATTCAGCTCCCGCTGGTCTTCACCTCACTCACTGTGTGTTTTCAAACTTAAAAAAGGTTCCTTAACGAAAAAAGATAACAAAAATGCACAGCAACATTCACAGTAATGTTACAAAAAATAAGGACTATCATTTTCTCACATAGGAAATTTGTGGTTTTTGCAAAACATCAGACAAACATTTTAACATTTGATTTTCTAAACAAACTTTTGTTTTGATATTTGCATAATGTTCTTCAAAATATAGTGTATTCTTTTTTTTATAGGATTCACATAAAGTCGTCTGTCAGTGTGAACTGGTGCCAGTGTGCCTCACACATTGGCGTACTAACTCCAAGACTTACTCCCACGTACTTACACACATACCCACGCACTCATACTGCCTTCACCCTGGGCCATCACTCTGAAGTATCAGGCAAATGTGTGAGATCCAGGCCTTTGAAAGCTTCACTCCAATGTTCACCGAACAATGTAGATGTCGGGAGTCTGAACGCACCATGTATGTCTGTCAGTTTGTGAGACTTTTGATCCCCATTGTTGTTGCTGTGCCCCCTCTCACAATAAGGCTGTCTGTCCTCCTCATCCTCCTGTAGGGCTGCAGGAGGCTGTCAGACACTGACCCTTTTGACAACCACATTTTGAGGGTTTCAAACTATGATGACAAAGGGTCTGCACGTGCATATACACTCTATGTGTGTTTGTGCGTGTGGTAACTGCGTCTGTCAGTGTTTGTGTGTGTGTATGGCTGTATGGTTAGAGGGATAGAGGGTGACTGACAGACTAACCAAGCTCCAGAGACTCTCTCTCTGCTCCAGTGTCTGCTTGTTCTTCTTCCTCCGCCCACCCCCTGCCTTCATCTGTGGCTTTGTAAGCCTCCACATAATGTGGGAGCATTAAAATGACAATGGAAATTATGGCTAATCTTTGTTAAGACACACTCACTACCGCCACGTTTTAGAATGAGAGTCCAATGATAAGAGTTGGTCTGCCATGTTTTTTCTCTCTCTCTCTCTCTCTCTGCAGCGACAGCCTGACACATTGGAGTGATGTGTTTTATTCTCACTTTTTTTGTGTGTTATTGTCCTATTCCCGCTCCGAGTTAATAATGGTGGCGAACATATGAAAGGATGATAATAGGCTGACAACTTGGGCATGAAAGACTAGCTCCACCTTCAAACGAGCCTTTCATGCAGTTCTGCATGTGGGTGCGTGTTAAAGGGCTGATTTCTCTCGACTCTTTCCCTCTCTGTCTCTTTCCTCTTTTAGTAATCCCCTTCTAAAATATTCATAGCTAATCTGCATTTACAATGTAATTACAGACGGGCTTTGAGTGATATCGGATATGGCCGGCGGAACACACGCTTCTTGCAAAATCTTGACTTGGTGATTTGTGTGCTTGAACAAATATGAAACAGACTTGGGATGTGTTATGTGGGCTAAGGTTTATTTATTTATTTACTTATTTTGTTAAAACAAACAAAATGTTTTACTCAGGCGGTCAGTACACTTTGAGAGTTCACATTGAAGAACCAACAATATAACACATATATTAGATTTGATCATTTATTCACTTTTAGGGGCCTTATGAAAGGAGTTTAATTGTTCACTGTCTATGATGTTACCGAGTTGTTATAATAGCTCCAACAGAATGAACGTCTTTGATGTCTTTGTGTTTTGCCCCCACCAGTCAAACCCTGTTCCCCCACTTTCGGCCTGCATTTCGTGGTAATGAAGCGGTGTGCCCTGTATGCTATTCCTGCAGGTCGATTTTTCACTTGTGTTAGAGGAGAGGGGGTGGTGGCGTCCTTTTAAATGAGGCACTTGGCGTTTGTGACCTGTAATAAATGAGTTTGCAGTCAGTCATAGCAGCTGTAAGGAGACATCTGGGAGCAAGAGAGAGAGAGAAGGGGAGATATTCAGACTTGGCACGCAAACAGTTTATCTATGCGACAATGAAACATGGCTGCACCAAACATGCCGTCACTTGTACAAAAAGAGATAAGAGTAATGCTATTGTAAAATTTTAGCTGGTTACTATACAAATGTCACATAAATTCTGTAAATGAAAGGTTATGCCATGGAGAACCGTACTGTAATACCACCAGGATTAATATGAAATCACGATGATCTCACTACCGAGTACAACAGGAGAAAAATATAACAATGACACACACAGGGTAAACTATGCCTGAGGAGCATGAGCATATAATGCGTCTGAATTTAAGGCAAATTGTTGTTTTTCATCAGGGATGTAGATGAGATGAAACAAAGGCTGCAATAAAGAAAGAACCACAGACTGAGACAAAGAACCAGAAAAGTAGAAAGCCTGTATAAAAACAAACAAAAAGAAAAAAAACAGTGTTGAGTTTTAATTTCCTAATTGTAATCAGGTAAACCTTTTTCAACCTTTCCCTCAATTTACAACAAACATGTCAAGGTCTACATATAGGCAACGCTTTAGATTACTGCCTGCGGTGTGAAGCATAATTCCTCCTAATTTACAGTGTAATTTTTTGTACTCACACACCAATACATACATGTAGGTAACTGAACAAGTTAGAGAATAAGGGAGTAACAACCTGCAAAGAACTTATACTATAGGTATGTATTAAAGAAAAGTGACTACTTTGGCTACTGCTGAGGTTACTTTAACAAAGCTCATCACAGCAACACAACACATGACTAAAGAGCAACAATGAAACAACCTGTTGTTTTTCATACGACTTTACTTTCTGTTTCCTGAAGTTGCCTCCTGCTTATTTTTCCTAAGTTTCAATGGCTCACAGCAGCTTCAGTCCAGTGCAATATGATTGAAGTTGCCAGTATTTAAGTACACAGTTATATAATTATTTATCCGTTCACAGAAATGATCCTGTCAAAGAAGTTTACCAAAAGTCATTTAATCACTGGTCTTTTTGTTGAGCTGACAACTATGGCTGCCTGATTGCACGCTGAATGCAGACTCGTAGTCCCAAAAGTGTCTTCTCTTGAACCAATATTCCAAGTTCAACAGCTCCATTACTTTCCAGACATGTGCAACATGTGTCAAAACAACTTGGTATCAGCTCATTTACATCTGTAGTCTTAGTAAAAACCCTGCTAATTTGAAAAATTAACAGTAATGCAAAATTTTGAGCCCCTGACAGTAATTTGCAACAGGCTTTATAAATATCACCCTGCAATAAGACATTAGAGTTGATCAACAGCTCTTTTTCAGGCCTTTGTGTGGTTGTTTAGCCCTGCTTAGACTTTGTAATAAGATTAGTATCACTGACAGATCATAAGTCATGACCTATGAATTTCAATGAACTACACTTAACATATTTGTAAATAGATTTTTATAGTACACCGTTTTTACTGTACTTTACTTCTGATTCAAAGGAAATGCTTGGTACTCTTTTTAGCCTGTAGTACTGTGGCTGTCACTGTCACCTTGCAGCAGAGCAGAAATAGCGCAGCTCTCTTTTCCTGGATGTGAAGGTACATAAAGCACAGGATGAGAGGAGCAGGAAAGGCAATTGACCTTGGCTGCTTTTGGTGGCTGGCTATATAGCCATCCGGATGGATGCTGTGGTTCTGCAGCTTGGCAGAGAAGGAGGGGGAAGAAAGGGACAATGCTGAGTATGACAATTATTATTCACAGTGTACTATTAAAGTGTTTTGTTTTTTGTTTTTTTTAGATGTATGCATAACCGTTCTATTTGAAGCATTGTGCAAAACCTACTTCCTGGACAATCTTCTCTTTGGTAACATCTTTACCAAAATTGGTGTGAATGGACATAATATATTATAATAATAATAACAGTTATAGTAGTACATAATATGACATTTTAAAGTCATGAAGTGTCAGTTTCTTACCAATACATACCAACCTCAGACAGACACTGTGACAGCAAGCCTTACATTGTGTTTGTGAGACAGGATGTGTGTGTTGGGATGGGTGTGTGGAACGAGAGTGTATATCAAATTTGAGAGGAGCTGACTAAGTACAATCCAGGTCCAAAGTCAACCCTGCCATTTCTCTCTGCTGTGGTAGACTGTTTACCTGAGACAGGGGTGCTTTGTCTCAGGCAGTCACTAGTGCATGTGTAAACACACAGGGGGGCACACTGCATATCATGCTGTTTTCAGCCCCCTGCCTTTGTTCCAAAACCTCTCTCCCACAGAGAGACATTATCCCCCGATGGCAAGGTGAATGGGGTGCTGATGTAAGATTATTTGTAGCCGTCAGAGTGAGAGGAAAAAAAAAGGGTGGGGGGTTGAACGAGAGAAATTCTCCTAATTTTACCCAGAGAAGGGCAGCCAGGCAGCCAGGTACACGGGAGGAGAGGTGTCTTTTAGCAGGGATGGAACATGGGTGAGTGTCTCGGGAGTCTTGGTCTAAGTGGTCGCTATCACAGGAGCTGGACGGACAATTAATCAGCACTGGCCCAGAGGGGAGCCGGGGCTCTGACAGGGACGCTTCATTCTGCACAGGACAAACACACACTCACACACACACACACACACACACACACACACACACACACACACACACCTGCTGACAGGCTCACCCATAGCTTCCTCTCACCTCTCTCTTTTGCCTCAGTTCTCATGACTCCTCCTTGTCCTCCTTTCTCCTCTCATCTCCCTTCTAATGCTCCTCTTTTTCTTCTCTCCTCTTCTTATGTCCACTTCCCCCCTCCTTCTCTGCTACCCTTGACTTTCCTTTTGTCACTTTCTTTTGCTCTTATTTTCTTTTCTGACCTCGTTTCTCATTCTCCTCTCCTCTCCTCTCCTCTACTCTCTTCTCCTCTCCTCTCCTCTCCTCTCTCCTCTCCTCTTCTCTCCTCAAACATGTGTTTAGGTCTGTGAACCTCTTGATTAGAATCAGTTGAGAGTCCCTCTTGTGATTTGACAGCTGGCTCTAAACTCTGTAAGAGTTTGAGTTTCTTGCGGCTGTAGAGGGAGACAGGGAGGTTAGGAGAGAGGAAGAATAAAGTGACAGAGGGTGGACTGTTGGCTATACTTCACCCTAACCGCCCCTCCTTTCTTACCTCTGCTTATCCCTTCATTTCTGCCTTTCCACCCCCTTCTCTCTCCCCACGGCTGGCGCTGAGTGATTGATGGATTCAGGTTTGACATGGCCCGGTTTACCCGAGGGCGTTAGCAAGGACACTGGTGAGATTTAGCCAGATGCTAGAGGAGAGAGGCAGACAGGGAAAGTAAAAGACAAAGAAAGGAAAGGGATGAGAGTGAACTAGACACTGTTGACCATCATGCCTTGCCAGGGTTGCTGGGGTGAGTAAGCTTTTTCTCAAATGGTGCACCTGTTCGCAGTTTTCCATTGCATCACCCTGTGGCTTTTCCAATATGGCTGGGTTGTAATGATGTGACTGTAACTGAATGCACACTAAAGGCAATGAGTTTCAATAATGTACCTTATTGCTGAGTGCAATACATAGAGACATTTTTGTTGATGGAATTAGATTTGACTCTGCTCACTGTTTATAGTCAGACATCAGTGCATTTTTTGTATTTATGATAGGGATTTTAAACATTTTTTTTTGCAGTTTGTAGTATTTTCTCAGAGCGCACAGTTTAAGTCCTAAGGGGGATTAAGATTTATATATGACAATGGCAGCATACTGTTGCCTGTGCACTCTGTAGCCAACAAACAACAGGGCCTTATTCCAAACACGAAACAGATAATAGAGTATGCTGTTCATTTCTTGAAAATGAAATGAGAATATCATGCCGGTATACCAATCTGTTGACGTTCCATATCTTAACCTCAACCTCTCTAAATACAGTCACATATTAAACTAAGCTGTAGCTATTGTTGAGTGTATTGATATAAAGACATAAATAATATGATACAAAATGCAGTAGGTCCAGTGTGTATGTGTCTCTGGGTTGAATTTAGTGGAGGCTCTGTGCTGTGTTCCCCTCCAGGGGGTCCCGGCCCTCCCAGTAAGCAAACACCCACTTGACAAAGAGCCAGGCAAAAGGGAACAAGGCCCGCAGTGTCTCCCTGCTCCAAGTGCTTTGTCCTGGAGGAGGCTCCTGCCGCGGCTCCCGGCGCCCAGTCCCACGTGACACGCCTGGAGATGAGGGAAGCACTTGTCTTATAAACATTGTCCAGCACGGGGATGGGCCCTCTGCATTCAACAAGTCAGACCTGAGCAAAATAGATCTGAATATGGTTTCAAATGTTTACACATGTTGGGATGTACTTGAGTTATATGGAAAAACAAACAAGCAACAACAAAACTGACAAATATACCTAAGATATCTGAAGTGCCATGCTGTGAAGCATTCTCATTATAACTGTGCATAAAAAAGCTCATCTTAGGAGCACACAGGTATAGTTCTCAATCCCTGTGGCAGCACCCCCCCATATGTTCTGGCATCTATTTAATTTGGTCTTTAAGTTGTAAAGTAAAAATGACCAAAATCATCATATAACCAAATTAAGTTCACTACACAGTGTTGGGGTTTGATGCAGTCATCAACATTTGAAAGAGCATGATAGATACAGTTGGTGGACACATTTATGGGAACACTAAACAGTTAAAGAATAGTTTAGAGCTCATTTGCAGTGAGTCCGTGTAAACCGACCACTGCTCCACCCAACAGATTATTTTATTAATGTATGTATTCATTTATTTATTTGTCTCCTATTGCCCACTAAATCAAATTATTTTGGAGTTTTCATGGGTAGTGTTTCTGCATAAGGCAACCATTAATTGGCTTTAAATTGCTAGCTGCCTGACACAGCTTTGACATCTCACATATATAAGTTATGGTGGTCAAATCTCTTTTAAAGGTTACCCGTACTGCTAACTGACATTGGAGTATTCACAGTACATCGAAGCTATGCCGGCTAATTTTGGAAAAATATTTGCAGGTGACAATGTATGTCCACACTAGCATTTTAATGTTCTTTTTTCCCTTAAATATCTCTGTCTACTGAACAGTAGAAAAATAGCCAAAGCTTGTTTTTATCATCTTCTTACTGTTGGCAAACAACAAAACTGTGCACCACTGCTGACATCTGGTAAAGTAAATAGTCTGGTAACTGCTGAGTCTCAGCTGAAAGAACCCACACTCTGTTCCTTTCTACCTTCCATGAATACATATACTGTGTTTTATTACATATAAATTTGAGATTGAGTTGTTCTCATTTACTTTTTTTTCCTGTTTTTGTCACAGCAAGCATAAATTGGCGATGTGATCACGACTCATACATGCTACTTATTAACTAGGTGAACAGTACTCTCTACAATGCTGCACTGAGACATCAGTAGAAAAAGTCATTATTCTATAACTGTGAGGTAGCTAATAAGAACAGCTGTGCTGTGCGATTGGCTATATTGACATTTAAAATGAGTGATCACAGAAAAGGTTTGAGGCAACACAAACTTCACTCTCCCTGTCCACACGAAGCTGGTATATTTCAGCTTTACCCATTCTGGGGTATGACTTTGCCTAGCTCAGTGTAGCTGGTGAGAAAACTCAGCTTAGTGTGGACAGAGGGCCAAAGTGGAGAGAAGATGCCTTCTATAATTTAGTTGGCTTAGTCTGGGTGTATTCCCAGTTTCTTTAGGGATAATGTAGCAAAGTAGAGAACTTCTTGAGGGGTCTAATCCTGCCTCTGCTCCCTACCTGCTTCAAGTTTTCCCAGTAAATAGGCAGTTTCATCCTCTCAGCGCTGGCAATATCTCACATATCTCTGTCTGCATGGTGATAAGTATATTGTGTATGTGTCACCCAGCTGTCTCAGAGCTGTGTCTGGCTATCTGAGCAGTAAACACAACAACAACAAGTATCTTCTGCTCTCCCTCTCACTGCTGCCTACCACACTTCAGGCTTTTACTCTCTGTCTGGCTTGGCAGCAATGTGAAGTCAATAGGATGAATAAAACATACCTGAATCAGAGCCCTCTACCCTGGGAAATGTCAAGCTGTCAGTATAGCTTAATGGGAAAACACAGGGCTGGTCCCAAGGGTTGGACAGTTTATTGCGTAGCACTTAAAAAAAATGCAGCCAGGCCATTTGGTTGCTTTGTATATGACAAATACATGAACTCTGCCTTAAGTGGTTCCTTGTCAACCCACTCAGATGTTTTCAACCACTGCTGTCAATGAATGATCATAATGAATAAGAGAGTTTTTTTTGTTTTTTTTTCAATTTATAAATTAATGTCTTGAGAGAGTTTTCAGAAAAACTATGAAGTCTTTTAGCTCAGCAGGCTGAAAATGGTGCTTTTTCTCACTTAGAGGTTCAATTTCCACTGGGGCTCTCCAGTGTGAAAATGTATGTGCACCCATGGTATTGCAAACGCTGTGGGTAAAAACATCCACCAAACTGCATATGGTATGTGCATTTCATTCAAGTGGTCCTGTCAGTGAAAAACTACCATTTAACACGCATTACTACACATTTCAGCCCATGGTGGTAGTAGCTAACCCCTACAGCTAATAATCTTTAAATTAGGGATGAGGTCTAGGTTTAATTAGGCCTAGCCATGAGGAGGGTTGAAGCTCAGCGCTAACTCCAGCAACTTCAGCTGCCAAACCTCATCAGCCTAATGGAGACTCAAACACTGATGGCCCTCGGGGGGCCGACAGGCTAGCTCGACTTTCTGCCTTGCCAACCAAGACACACACACACACACACACACTCTTATACACACACTACTATCCAAACATGGGCAAGATAATCAAGACATGATGAAGTTAGAGTGAGGCAAGTTGCATAAATGTGTATGTAGCAGAGAAGTTCGACTTAATCACATCATTTAAATCATTATTTAGGTATAATGCTTAACTTGTCTCAACTTGTCTTCTCTGTGTTTGTTGCCATCTTACATCTCAGAGATATCCATGTGATGAATGACAAACACTAAGTTCTACCAGTCCAACCTGTTTTTAAAGCCAGTAAACTCTCTATGTAGCATGCACTTGTAAAACTGATCTAAAAATTTCAAACCTCCTGATAGTTATCCTTAAGCACATATATACCCTGATTCAGCAAATTTGTAATATGAATTGTCCACTGGTTCTTTGTAGCCATCTGGTGTAAGGTAGGCTGTCTGCCCTCTGAAAAAAAAATCCTGTTGTATGGAAACAGGAGGCTGTAGCCAACCAGAAAACAGATCTCACTCATCCGTGCCAGTGCCTGTTTCTTACCTTTATTCCCCTGCCATCCCATTGTGCTGTGGAAATCACAACTCTGCTAAAAAAAGTGGGGAATGTGTGTGTATAGGTTGCCTTATATACTTTTATAGCTATTGAGCACATGTAGTGTTTTTCATCGCTGGGAATCATATGCACATGAGTTTTGAAAGCCAGCATTCATAGAAACACATAATACAGTGGGCTCTGTTGCACTCCACCTATATATATGTGTGTCTGGGCACACCTGCACATACAAACCACTGACTACACACATGTACAGTACACACATCACATACATGTCATGTGTGATTTGGCATCACACCCTATTTGGCTGCCAGGAGGGGAAAGTCCATAAGATGTGATATCATTTCTCCTCCTCTTCCCACCCACCATCTGCCCCAGCATTTCCCTAACTGACTTAATTGGAACAAGCGACCTGACGAAGCACTCGTTAGGCCCAACCGAACATGCCAGCAGTAGGAGAGACAGGGAAACACTGATAGAAAAGTTCAGAGGTCAGCCATTGGCGGGAAAGAGGGAGAGTCGGAAAAAGTGTGACGGAAGGTTCAGCCTGTGGGAGGCTATTCCCATAATGAGCTGTGAGTAACACAGAGAGGAAAACAAATATTGGAAGAGATGGAGAGAGAGAATAAGTTTTTTAAAAACATATCATGACAGTGTGATCAGCCGAGGGGAAAGGAGTAGAGGACAGCGGAATATATAATAGGGAAGGTTAAAAATCAGGAGAGGCAAAGTACAAACGATAATAATTGACAATAGATGTGGTTTTATTTAAATTATCTTAAAGGACAGGTTCACAATTTTCAAGTCTGTCCTGAAACAATAGCCAGGTGCCCAAATGAGCATTGACACATGTTTTTTCTTGCTGTAATCATTCCTCCTGTTCATGCTGGCCATTGAGAGATCCCTTTATAATGCACTTATGTGCACAGTGCACAGTGTAGGTGATGGGAGCCAAAATCCATAGCCCTCCTTCTGTGCAAAAATGTATTGAAAAGTTTATGTCAAGCTAATGTGAAGCTTCTGCCATCCAGATAAGTCAAATCAAGGCAAAATCTTTAAAAGTTACTGCCTTTTTAATGCCAAATTCCCTCTTTTTGTTACTATCCTTCCACTGCTGCTGAACTTGAAAACACTGTCCGTCGAGACACAAAAAGAGGCGTTTTTTCCTAAAAAGACTGTAACTGTGTAAGATATCCACTTTATTTGACTAACACAGACAGCTAAAGCCTCATATAAGCTTTTGATAAACTTTTAAATACGTTTTTGCTCAAACTGTGGTTTTTTAGTCCCCCATCATTTACATTGTAAGTGCATTTCAAAGGGATCTCTTTATGGTCAGTATGAACAAGTGGAATGATTATAGTGAGCAAAAACTGTTTTAATGTTCATTTTGGCACCTGACTATTGTTTTAAGACAGGCTTAAAAAATTGCGAGCATATCCTTTAAGGATGAGCCAATACTTCCTTTCAGCCATTCGATTTTGTTTTCTTTTTTCTTTTTTGAGCTGCAGGGTGAGTTCCCGAGTCAATCGGACTCAGTAGCATAAACTCTATGCACGCAACACAAGTATTTTCAGATAATTTTCTTTATCATCCACACTGGAAAGCTAAAACAGCAGTGTGGAAACGTCTGGCCCCAAGCACTGGCTTGTTACAGAGTGAGTGTGAAGAACCAACTGCACCAGCAAGTCAAGATTCTCATAATTACATGACAACCAAAGCCTTACATCACATCACAATAATATAGTAGCATTTTTGAAAAGATTCCTGGCTGAAAGTTCTGTCAGTTCAGGAAGAGAAGATATGCTTTCTTCTTTCTTCTTACAGTTCAGCCATATTACTGTGGCCAAATGTTTGCTTCCTTCTTAGCAAAAATCCAATACGATGAAAAATTATGTAATAAATAAACAAGTATCCAAAGCAAACACCGGAGACCTGTAATTTCTTCCTAATCCTCAAATTCTCAAATGCATCCCCATTTGGCTCCACCAACACCACCTCCTACCACAAACACAAACCAGTGTTTATTGGGTGAAGGTGTTATGGGCTCTAGCATGTCACAGTGTTCACATAAAGCTACTTGCAAATTGACAAAATCAGGATGCATGGAGAATGAGAGCAGAGTAAATCAAGAGGCAGAGGGCAGCTGCTGTCAAATTCAGACTACCGGATTAGAAATAAACAATGATTCAGTGTTCTAAAATGAATAGGTTAATCATTATAAACAGCCCTCTTTTAAAGGTCCCTCAAATCCATTACTGTGGTTGCTTTTTGAGTTGACAAAAGATGTTAGCAATTCATGCCTTGGCATTGTGCATCTTGCTACAATACTTCTCTCGTCCATCTGTTTACCTGTCCTTTATACTTCAGACATGGACAGACAGCAAATGGATAAATAAAGACAGAACAAAAATTGGCAGTGGTTGTGTTTGTTCTGTGGGGCATGTTGGCCCCCTCTTTGCACTGACAGCCAGTCTGTCTCAAAGGATTGAGTGACGAAGAGGGGCAGCGAAGCTGGCAGGACGCTAATGGGTGTGATGCTAATGAGCTCCGAGCCAATAAACAAGCGCTCCCTTCCCCTCCCTTCACCTCTGATCTCCCCTCTTGTTTGTTTAACACCCTTGCAGGTAAGATGAGATGAATTCAGACGCATTGGCAGAAACTACAAAAACAGGCTGTAATAGCAAACAACGAAAGCTTATTTAAATTGTAGTCTTATCCAAATATTCTAGATCTTTTCAGTTTTTTTACTATTACTGAAATATGTTTTGTGAAGCATCATATTACTTCACTATATTTTAAATCCGACAATTACATACATTTTGTACATTTTAATTATTTTAGTTATGTGGTTTAAATAATATGCCCTCAGTTCAGAGATAACATTTTAAATGTGACAATATTTAGTGTACTTGACTATGAGTGCATGTGAACAACTCAATTCTTTTTGAGTAGACTTAAAGAATCTACTTCTACTCAAGAAAATGTGCAAGAAAATTGCACTACTTCCCCTTCAGTAGGACATTTTGGTACACTTCACACCTGGGGAAATAACACAAAATTGACTCAAAAATAACCGTCTTACCCTCAACCCTTTTTGCTTATAGATGCTTTTCTGTGCTTTTTACCCTCTTTCTCTTTAACAACCTGTGATGTCTCACACTTTTGTCCCCTCTTTCCTACCCTGGAGAAATGTCACTTGGGCCGGCATCGTCCGTCAAACTGGCATCTCTGACAGAGCGCTCGGCTAAAAGGCCATGCTCCGATTGGCATGGGATCCCCTGGCTGTGCTGTGTCAGGCTGCTGCCTTCTCTCCTCTCTTCTTCACATTATTAGCATTCTCAAATCTGGAGAGATATGGACTCCCTCCAGCACTTGGCCGGAGTGTTGCTTCAGCCTCTCAGA
Source organism: Thunnus albacares (assembly GCF_914725855.1). Classification (NCBI taxonomy): domain Eukaryota; kingdom Metazoa; phylum Chordata; class Actinopteri; order Scombriformes; family Scombridae; genus Thunnus; species Thunnus albacares. The sequence continues at coordinate 18,929,484 of NC_058116.1, forward strand.
GGAGTTTATTTTTTTGTAGATTTTTTTTAAAGTTGTAATTATTGAAAGGCATACCAAATAAATTAAGTTGAACTGTTTCCTTCGCCATTTTGGTTTGGACACCATAAAATTCAACTGCTGCAAAGTAAGCGCAGTCAGTTTGAGATGTTCTTTGTAGCGTAAGTAACATTTGATGTGCTGATGAAGTGCTGCAGAATTCTTTCAGTGGGCTGACAACACTGTTAATTGCTCATCTTGCTTTATCTGGTGCCTTTAGCTAATCACAATTAAGTTTGATAGGAATGGGAAGTGACCAGGGGCTGTTTATGTAGATGGAGAGAAGCTTTAAACTCTTTTTTTTTTTTTTTCTTTTGGGCCAGTGATTAATATTGATTACCCACAGAAACCAATAAAACCAAGTGCCTTTGTGACTCTGAATGCAGGTTAGGGCCACTTGTTTTCTTTAGGTTTTACTCACTTTTAATTAAGTGTAAACCACTTAATTTGTCCTGGTACTAAATGTGTTTTAAATGTCACTGTAGCTTCCTCTAATTAGTCTTTATCTAAATGAATTGTGTCACAGTTCTTACGCAGCTGGATATTGTGGTTCTAATACACAACAATAGAGATAGAGACGTGTCAGTTGTTTTTTTGGGGCAGGCTGCACCAGTGACATGCCCACTGATTGTGCTCAGATCTGTCTCTTCACTCATACATATGGAGCAGGGAGGACACTGCTGGCAAGAACTAGCACAGGCCACAGAGGGCAGCTTCACATGTATGTATATTTGATCTACTGTATGTGTATCCATGTGCTCATGCACATGTGCACTTTTGTGTATGTTCACTGATGTGTGTGTGTGAGTGGTCAGTAGAGTTAAGAAGCATGTATCTTAAGGGTTGTTGGATCCCTCAAGGCTTTAAAGCAGAAATGCCCGAGGAACCATGAAAGCAACTTGAGTGGGCAGTAAGATAGTGGAGCTATTTGTGGTCGTGTCGGAAATTCTTGTACAGCACACCCAGACCTCTTTAATTTATATTTTTTTAATTAGTGTGATATCTGAATCTTTAAGGATACAAAAATCCACACAAATTAGCATGTCAATTAGAGTATTAAAAATATTAAAGGAACTGTTTTAAAAAAAAGTTGATTCCCTTTGGATTCTCAAAGGGATTAGACTGATACAGAACTTTTTAACTAAAGCTAAATACCTTTATCTGATTTCTCATGGTGTAATTGGATGAGCGTATTTTCATAATTGTGCAATGTGTGAGGCGACAGAGCCAACAAATTGTTGGGCAAAAAAGAGGCTTTGCCGGATGCATCCTTCCTATTATGTCAGCGAATGTTTGCTCGTGTCTCTGAGCTGAACTTGCTCATACAGTACATTAATTTGTTTGTGCATGTACAGATGTGTTTGCGCAGACTGATGGAGACAGAGGCATCTGTGGTAATCTGTGCAGAAGACAACTTTATGCCTTTACATCTGTTTGGAGCATGATACAGTCTCTGTTGGCAGATTCATTGGACTGTGTGTGTGTTTGCTGAGAATGTAGTTAATGTAATGCCAGGTGAATGCCTTCTCTTTGCATGCCCTGCGACCAACCTGTGCCAAGCTTGGGGGAAAAAAGGATGACAATTTGCTTCTCTTTATGCCATTTTATATTGTTTTCCCTTTGCGCGTGCACACACACACACACACACCACACACTCTCACATACACGTGCTGGAGCACACTTGGAGGTGGAAGCAAAACGTTTAACTTTGAAAGTTGGGCTCCTAATTAGCAGAATTAGCGGTAGATCAAAGAGGACAATTAAGGGGGGTGTTTGTGGTAGCGAGGGCTCATTAGCATCACAACACATGGACAAGGCCATGAAAAAGAGAGCGGCAGAAGGAGTCTCATTACGGAGCACCGCTGTGCTTACGCCCGGGCTGCATGGAGGCAGAGTGGCTGTCGAGAGAGAGAGAGAACAACCAGCTCTAACACACACTTAACGAGGATATGCACTCACACACTTAAGTAGGCATGGATGCACCAACACCTATGGTTATGGCTACAGATACAAGAAATCATTCCCTCTTGCAGATGAGCACACACATACACGCACACGCACACACACACACACACACTCATGCACACGCAGATATACAGCTTGTAATGTTTGCTGGCACAAAGGAAAACAAAAGCTAGTCCCTGCCTGCTCTCATCCAATTTCAGCTTAATTAAGAGGGGAATTAACTTTGATCTGCCGCAGTGTAGTAGGAGTTCGGTAGCCCAGCCTGTAGAAAAGCCCAAACCCATAAGTATTCTTCAACCTCACTCCGAAAGATCCAGATTGTTTTCCATTCATTCCTCACTGTTTGAAGTCAATACAGATAAGAGCAGGAAAGATTCTATTAGGACTACCTGAGCCTTCCTCGTTAGTCAGATCTAACAAACTCCTGTCAGCAAGCCACTGTGTGTGGCTCTCTACACTAATGGCATAAGCTGAACAAAAGATCAAAGGTTTAGGGATGGCCTTTTATATTAGTGGTCCTATAGTCATTGGTTCTTAGTCTTTGGTCCAGTAACATGAGTTAATGATGTACAGAAGCATGTTCTTTAAAAGAGGACATACAGGATACTTATTTGAGAGGTTTGAGTTTTAAAACTAAAAGTCAATGCATACAAAGGATTTGTTTTACTCTGCTGGGCCTCATGTGATATTCAGCTAAAGTACTGTATGTAATTTACAGAGATCATAAAAAAATACCATGTCTTTGTCATGAAAAAACATTTAAAGGCCAAAAATATTTTTAAAACATTTTGAATTGCAAAAATTTCACATGTTAATATGTATTTGGTTACTCCCACCACCCAATGTTCTCTCTGCACAATCATACAAATGATAAACAAGTGAAATTTTTTGCAGACTAATGCTGGGGCCATTTTACTTTTACCTATGCACATGTACTAACGTTTTGAAAAAGGGCAGAATTAGTCTGATCACTCTACTGGCAGTAAGTCATTTTCAACTTTGTCTCCCCATAGAGGTTTGTCTTTGTTCTTTACTCTTATTCGGGCTATAGATTTGCACTCATTGTGCCTTGTGCACAACAGTTTCATTGCTATTTTCTTTCTAAATGTTGGTCTGTGTGCAGACCACTGATTGATTTGTAACCATGTGGACATCTTGATGAATCCTGTTTGATCTTTAACTGAATTCACAATGTAGGAAATGTGTGATATGCATATTAAAGAGCATTTGAGCGATAGAGAGACAGAGATTGGTTTAAGCCATACTGACACAACCTTGCACATGTGTATGAATTAAAAAGAAGTAATTTGATTCAAAACATGATGTTCCAGAACAACTGAGATGAATGTGTGTGTTAAAATTTGGCTCTCCAGCTATAGATATTGGTCAGTACCATTTGGATTGTGTCTAGAGAAAACCATAGTATCTGTACCAGATATAGTATACTTGTATACTTATGATGCCTGACTTGTTCGCTCTATACAATCTCTTTTAGCTCTATGACCCAGCAGAAACTCCCTGGTAACATGGATCACCACCTTTTCCTTCCAGTGCCCAGTAGACCTCATCCATATCATATGCATTCCCCAGAATAAAACCAGCAGAGAGCGGCAGTAACAATGCCACCCTCCTCCTCCCTTGCTGCTTATCTTTCCTGTTGAGGTGTTGAGAAGCTTCCTCTGCCTGCCTCCATCTCCCTATGCATCTCAGGGGAACGCTGGATCTGTCTATCAGCACAGTGCTCCAGGCCACAGAGGGGTGGGACAGAGGGATGGACAGCGACTTCGAGGTGTGTGTGTGTGTGCATGTGGGGGTGTTCTGACTGGCAGTACTGATAATCACCGTAATAGGTGCAGGGCGAGGCAAGTGGGAGGTAAGCAGCTGTTTCCTAAACGCCATGACTGCTGCTACCACCAGCACCCTCCACTCTGCTGATATATGTACACTCTTCGCAGTGAGAGAGGGACAGGAAAGGACCAGGGGAGTAAAAAAAAAAAAATCCAACAAAAAACAAAAAACAGGAAGGATAGAGGAAGGATAACAGTAGGGGTGCTCACCGAGGGCTGGCAAGACGTTGAGTCAGAGAAGACAAATCTCATTCATCTTCCTCTTGTGTGACTGTCAAATGTCTCTGGAGGAACATAACTAAACTCCATGGTATGGTGGCAAAGTGAGGAGAGCCACTGAAACGTTCCACATTAATTCTTATTACTTGGCTGTCCAAGAAGCAGGAGAAGCTCTAACAAAGTATTCTTTTTTGCTTTCATAGAGAGGTTGTGCTGGGTCCAAACCAAGTGGCAGCTATCACGGCTTGAGGCTGAAGCCAGTGTGAAAGTACCTTAAAGTGCAATGCCACAGACGGCAGCTAGATGCTAGCTCCAATGGACTCCCATTCAAAAAGTGCCAACTTCTCTCTCAAAATACTAAATCAAAAATTTAATCATTATGGTCTCAATCACTAACTCAGGCCTCTAATAAGTGTGCTGTTGGTCATTTTGGAAGTTATGCTTGTTGATAAGATTTGAAGACGTGTAATAGCTTTGTAGTAACTTTGATGTCTGCCCTGTGGGTGTTGATTGACAGCTGTGATTAACAGTTGGCTCACTTGCTTCTCTTCTCGACTCTGTGACTCACACTGAGTCAGACTATTGTTGCAATATTTTGGTAAGTTTAATGTTACTTGACTATGATACCTGACCTGTTAGCACAATTTAGTTAAAGTAGCTAACCCTAGCCCCACCACTCTGTGTTCCCAGTAAGCCAGTGTTAGCTTCAGTCCGAGGTAATGGGACATATTTCCACACTGTGAAAGGCAACATCCTGCACTCTTTATTTGGAAGGTCCTGGCTCCAAACGGGAAAAAAATGGTGTTGACCATGAGCAGAAACTCTCCTGAGCTTCAAACCGGCTCCAGTGCAAACATGTGGGTGACATCTCACTACGCCCATCTGTATATACAGTCTATGGTCCAAACCTGTTGATGTTGTTGGCCTGTAATGCCCATCGAGACATTGTATTTGAATTTGGACTGTGCAAATAAACCTGATGTGACTCATTTGACTTGATATGGGTATTATCTGTCACAGTATCTGTCACATATTTTATTTTAGTTTTTGTTAATATAATGGATAGTAAAGACCAAGTAGGAATTGACAAAAATTTATACAAAAGCTACTTCTACAAGACAACAAAACATTAACTCTACATCTACAGTAGGAACAATAAATGACTTTTAGAAAACATCAGGCATCACAGACAAAGTAACAGATTCCTCTCATTGTTTTGTCTCTGGCTGCAAATATGCTCTTGCCAGTTTGGCAATGATGGAGTTGCACATACTGAAATTCACAACAGACCCCTTAATTTGCATGATTCAGTGTAAATTCATGTATTAATCATGTTTTGATTTTTACATTATACAGTGTGCATTCATATTTCAGTGTGGGCTGTAGTAACTACATATTGAAAACACATGTAATGTTTGCAGCTTGTAAATTACATTCAGGAAAAAAATAGGACAAACACTTCACAACATATTAACTCTGCATCATTTTTAAATGATCAGTATTTATAACTGATTTGCAGTATTTATAACTTCATAGGTTCAGGGTTAAACCTGTGATCCTCACACAAATCATCCTGAAATACAGTGCTGTGCAGAAGTTTTAGGTACTTTAGATGTTTAGATTCTTATCCATAATGAAATGCCATCAGAGAGGTGTCTGATCCATTCCGAATTCATTCTGCAGCATGACATCGACCCCAAACATACAGCCAGAGTCATAAAGAACTATCTGCAGCAATAAGAACAAGGAGTCCTGCAACAGATGGTAAGGCCCCCCACAGAGCCCTGATCTCAACAACATCGAGCAGTCTGGGATTACATGAAGACAGAAGCAACTGAGTCGCCTAAATCCACAGAAGAACAGAAATTTGTTCTCCATGATGCTTAGAACAACCAACCTCCCAAGAACCTTGAACAATTGTGCACAAATGTACCGAGGAGAACTGGTACCATTTTTAAAGGCAAAGTGAGATCACACCAAATATTGATTGGATTTAGTTATTTTCTCTTTACTGAACTTTGTTTGAAGCTAAGTGAGAAATAAAAACTATACTTAGCATTATTTTTGAAAGCATCCTCACTTTACTTTTGGTGCCTAAAACTTTTGCACAGTACTATAAATCAGGTCAGTTTTGACATGATCAGGTCATTGGTTCTGACTGAGTCTCTGGGATCATAGGATTTCTCCTCTCCTCTGCTGGGATGTCAAATATGTGTGTATTCAGGGGTGTGTTCTTCTCTTAAATGAGGTTGATTAATTATTTACAAAGAAAAATAAATACATTCTCCTTAAATTTAATAGAATGAGGTTGAATGTGTTGGAGGTTTTTGTGGCAATTAATTGCGACATTCCTTAAATGGTGCCTTTCATTTCTTTGGACAGCATCCTTTCAGGTCATCCTGCACATTTCAGAATCTCATAGTGTCTACATCAAAGACCTGAATACTGACCCGTGAATACTGTCAGCTTGCTTAATACAGTCATTTCTAGTTAGTACATTCAGGAAAATAGTGTTGTTCCATAATTTAAAAGCCTCACACTCTGATGAGTGTCTGACACTTTCAGGACAGAAAAAAAGTTGCTAATGACATTTCTTAGAAAAAAGAAAAGAAAGAAAACATCTCCCTTTCATGGGCTTAATGTCTTTATTTTTTCTCTTTATTCTACCTTTATCATTATTATTTTTCTGTCATTCTTCAATGTCCCTCTGTTTTCATTGTTTCTCATTTTCTCTTTAATATCTGCTCATTACACTGAATAAATAGTATTTCTGGGCAGAGCATATTGAATATGGTGGTTATCTTTAAAAACACAGCTGTGAAGGTACAGATATGCCTGCACAGAGCAACTAGAATTTGTACTGGGCCTTTGAACTACAAGCACAGCTAATCATATTTTGTCCGCGCCACTGCCAGGGCCTGATCAGTGTTTATACTACACAAAAGTGTGCTGTTAAGTCCCTCGGTGTTTCTCTGACTGTTCGGATGTCTCTGTTTTCCTCAAACAGAGGGACATCAAAATTACTTACTTTCAATTTAATTCAGTGTTTTGCTGAACACTGCTTGGTGAGATTTACTGTCATTGTAGATGTTTTATTAGAAAATTACATTGTGACTCTGATTCTTTCTTAGTTATTATGTGGTTTTTCCCCTGATCTACAGGATGCTCAACTCCAGTACCTGTCCTAACAAATGAAAACATTATCTGTTATTACCCTTAGTGTTTGCCTGGCTGCATAAACAGCACACTGCAGTATTTCCTCCATTTTCCTCCACTAAACATCGGCATTGGACATAAATCATGGACAATAGAATTGTCAACCTCCTCTCAAACTGACACATAGAAGCGTTTTTTGATCTGACGCCCCTATTGGCAGTTATCAATGGGACAACATAATTTCTCTGTGCCCCCAAAAACCAAATTACAAATCACAGCTGAAAAACAAAAATGTTTTATGATGTGACGACACTATGGTTAAGGTCTGGTTAGGGCACAGAAAACTAAGGTTAGGGAACAACTGTAGTCAGTTGGAAATGGAAAAAAAAACAGTGATCTCCTAAGTCAAAGTCCAATGTCTTATTTATCCATCCATCCACCCTGACCTCCTTCCTACGTGGACTTTGTTGCTCTTTAAAAACATGACCTGATTTCCTCCTTTGCTCCCATCATAATAACTACAGCTTAGCTTTGTCACTTGAATGTAAACATATTTGTTTTTTGGGGGCACTTTTTGAAACGGCTTATTTTGTTGTTTTTCATGGGAGGAAAGTCCAGAATTGTCCAATTGTATTATACCATGACAGCATCCAGAGGAGCAACCCTGTCCTGTCTCACAGAAATTCCATGTATAAACAACTAATTTGCAACAGCAAATGCACTAATAATGCCAGTTAAATTAGGTTTTATAGTAACATAATGAGGAATTGTTGTCAATACACTTATCTGGCAAGTCGCAAAAATGTTGATACTGAATCTATCAGTAAAATGTTCACTGTGAATGTGACAATGAATTTCATTATTTTTTTATTCCGAAACTGCCCCTGAACAAAATCCAGGCAGCAATTATGTTTGCCTCCAAAATATAATTGGGGAAACAATTTAGTATTATGCAAATGTATTTCTAAGAGAAAAGGTTGGAACAAGGAGTGGATGAAGTGAATAAAATAAGAATATATTCTGTCCATAAAACAAATTCAAAAGTGTGGAAGACATGCGGGAAAATTAAATGTAACAGAGTAAATCACAGATACTGCTAGCTGTCAAGAGCTGTCAGCTGATTGACATGTTTGTCTGAAGACTAGCATTTATTAAAGGTCAGTCTTACTTGAAATGCCTCAACCAACCAGTTACACCTGTGAGGCAGGCTGTATATCACCTGCTGTCGTGCTCAAACCTTACAATGCAGCTTTAAGATTATTTGGTCAGGGTGTCCTGGTGGTCGACAGTCTAAACTGCATAACATGGTTAGATTCTGGTCTGCAACTTTTTTCTGTGTGCTGTCCATCTCACTACTTTATTCTGTCTGAACAAGGCAAAATGCCTCAGAATGATCTCACTAAATAATATTTTTATAGGTTTTTTATGGGTTGAAACAAAATATAACTTTTGAGCTTAGAAAGCTGTTGTTTTTCTTTGATGTTTAGATGTTATCCACTGGATTTTTAAAAAGAGGAGTGGATAAATTTGTAATTCTAAAATAATTTCATTTTTGGCCAGTTTGGTCAATAAGCTATGGTATTAGATTCTCCTTGTTTTACAGGTTTTCTCAGAGTCTATCAAAACTCTAAGTTATGTTCCTTAACAAATCTTTTTTTTTAAGATTCAGTGTCACATCATCCACATGACTTGTCAGCATTGAATATGGTATTTAAAGCTGCAGCACCTGAATGAATGGGTGATTTATTTGACTGACAAGTGTCAAAAAATCTAGGAGAGAGAGAGAGAGAGAGAGAGAGAGAGAGAGAGAGAGAGAGATTATTTGGTTACTTTGCACTGTCCTATGAAAATCAAAGCTCTCTGAATCCCTTGGTTCCTCCTCTTCCCTGCCCTGTTTTATTCTATGTTTTCACTCTATTGCCCACTTTCATTCTTACTTCCAACTTGTTATCCCTGTCTTTTTGAATTTAATTTGCATCCATTTAGAAATAGATGAGATGCCAGCTCTCACTATCTCTTTTTTGTTTCTAAGTGATGGGCAACTCAGCCCCTGTTTCTCTTCTTTATCCAGTAGTGATTAGTCTAGCCAAATAGCTGGAATTAGCAATGTAAAAATCTGTTTATCCACTGCCAGCTGGAGCAGATGCTCAAATTAAGCATCAGTGCCAGATTTTCGACTGGCATGAAGCTAAGCTGGAAGGCCGACGCTGAGGAGCGAGAGAGGAGAAAACAAGAAAACAGGTTGAAAAAGCGGGAGAGGGAAAATGTGCTTATGAGAGAGAGAGAGAGAGAGAAACAAAGAAAGACAGAATAAGAGAGAGAGAGGGGGTAGAGTGAGCATGGGAATAAGAAATGGCAAATTCTTTAGTTTCAGCCAATTAGGCTGAGAAGCCACTGGTAATTAACTCTCGAGGGACCCACTGAACAGTCATGCACCTCGTTTACATAATGAGGATGAGAGGAGAGGCTCTTTTTCTCCTCTTTCTTTTCTCCCTGCTTCCCTCTCGTTCTCTGTCTTTGGCCTGTTGAACCAAAGCAGAACAGCACTTCCTGCTATTGCATATGACCAATGTCGTACAGCTCCCACTGACCTGATACCACAACACATATTCAGTGGGATTTGACTCATGGAAATGACAGGAAATTGCCTTTTTTTAAATTCAAATTGTTCATTAATTGGGCATCAAACCCTCAAGACTAATTATTCTCTGGTACTGGGCCATATATATATTAGATCTGCTTTTGTATTGGAATTGTTTTCTACTCTTCTCAGATTTCCAACTCTCTGCAGATAAAGCAAAGAGTTTGATCATGTAAATTTATGATAATCCCTTTGACTTTCTCCTTCTGCCCTTTGCCCCACACCTACCTTTCATTTCCTGCATCCCAGATATGAAAAGTGATGGACTCAGACTTAAGTCCAGAAGCTGAAAAGATTCAGAATATGAAAGCAAACTGCCGAGTGTTGAAGGACACCCCCCTAATTCTCCATAGCTACAGGTTAAAGGGGCATTTCCCCCTGTAATACACTGAATATACTGAATTCTTCAAATCACAAGTTGTTTTATCTACCCTTCAGGCCTCAAGCATCCTAAATTGCAGTTCCTCTTGGCTATAAAGATTAAAGGATTTTTACTGGGTCTCTAACTTCATTACATATTTAGTCTGCAATGCTTTGCTATGAAATGCTAAAAAAAAATCCAAACTCAGTACACAAACTCATCAACCTGAAACACTCTTTTTTCAGCAGTAACCATTAGTAACTCGTCTGACGTCAGGGTGGAGAAGCACTTCCAACACATTCCTTCTCAATAATTGTCATTTCAGAGCAAAACACACACATGCACACACCACATGGAAGTTCTTGCGGTACAGTATGTGACGCACGTGAGTTTCAACTAGACGCAGAAATAACCTTAACTACAAAGACGACCCTGAGCCGCAAGACTAGAAAAGTTTGTCATGGTTTTTCCAAGAGTTCTGGTCTTCATGGACTCTTTCATTCTCTAAAAACAATTTCCTTGTTTTTTTTTTTTTGTTTTTTTTTCCTGCATGAGGTTGAATGTAGCTCAGGGGTAGCATGAATGTAACGTAACAGGAAGAAATTCATATCTTCAGGTTGTGTATTTTCTCCTTTGCTGCCTTATTTTTCCTCTTCCTTTGATGGCAGAGTTGGGATAAAAGCATTAAGTTCACTTCCTCTTTTATTAAAGGAGGCTTAATTTAATTAGCTTGCGCTGCGTGAGCCTGCTATCAGGCCCTTCTGTTCCCATACCCAAGGTTTCTGACGCTCTGAGGAAAAGAAGGGAAGAAAAAAGGGAAACTGTCGGGTGGTCTCCAAGGAGGAAGTGTCCTTTTAATCAGACTTCTGCTAAGATCCCATTACCATCTCCTTAGAGAGAGGGAGGGCAACACATAGACAGATGGACAGACGTACAGTAGAGGGAGATGGAAAATATATTCAAGGGTATGCAACATTCAGGACAACTAGATCAGAGGGAAGTGCGGATGGCACAGTGTGGACTAAAAGGGCCTCAACTGTACAGACATGATAATACTGTGAAGAAAAGCTACCCATGACTGTACTGGGTCTCCACAGCATTTTTTATTGAACCTTTGTCTTGGCATGTTGACTCAACTCTTTTTCTTTGCCAATACAGAAAGATCAATGGGCAATTATATTAGTGTTTGGTTTATGCTTATGGCAATACTGTGAATAATTAAGGGAATTCATTTTATAACACTGTGTATGTACAGTGATCATTCTCCTATTTCTCTACATTGATCCAAGTGTATATTATATATATAGTGGTATATATTTAAGTGCTGAGCTCCTATAGATAATTTTACACATCTGTTGATCTTTGAGAAAATCCCCTTGCATTAAAAGAAAAGGAATGGAAGTGTGTTCACTGTTAATTATATATTATAGTCTTGTTCTTTTGAATAGGACTGACTATTGACTCTAACCCTGCTACTTGGAAAGAGTGTAATTAAACACACATCACATGGAAGTGCGAGGCTGGAAAACAGCATCGGTGAAAAGAGTAAAGCCTGCTCACTGACTCTTAACCACAAATGTATTTACATGGACAACGTTTCCATCCCAGTTGGATTCTTGTCAGGTCAAAATGTTTCACAGTGAGAATTACACTGATTGTATATACCAATAGGCTCCATGATAATGTGTAGATAACAATCTAACCCACCCAAGGTAATTAAGTATACAATGAAAACTCAATTAAAAGTACATCAATCCCAAAGATTGGGAGCACAGAGACAATAATACATCACAGATATTAAGTATCACAAAAATATCTCAAATATATCAAAAATATCCAAAACAACTCTGAGGTATCTGAAAGGAAACACAAATATTTAGTTTGTGACAGAAAGCATTTAAAAAGTATTTCACATGAAAATTTCAATGCATATGCGTCATATTTTTCTTTTTTTTCAATTCAAAAATACTTTATTTATCCCCCAAGGGTCAATTTGAGGCAAGCATGTTTGCAAACAAGTATACATATACAATTAATTCACACATTTAAAAAACCTAAAACATACAAATATGACAATGGCATATTATGATGAGTGCATGAATTTGCCAGTCTGTACACAAGGTAAACTGACCATTTCTTGTACTGTTCATATTTTTCTATTAACATTCATTTATGTTATCATCAAGGCTATGGACAGTCATTGAATTTTAATTCTGACACCAAGAGGTCTGAACTAAGAATATTATAAATTTATTTTCAGCAAGTCAAAATGTATGCATGAAGTTTCTTGTCAATCACTGTCCACAGTCTTGATGACAGCTATTGGGATCAAAACATTGTCCGTCTAAAAAAAAAAAAATCATTGATTCAGAGTCAGTGTGTAGGTGGCAATATTATAGATATATATCCTATTAATACCTGCATTAAATCACAAAGCTTAACAGTGTTTTCAGCTCAAAAGGCATATTCTAAAATCAAACAAGATTTAGGTCAAACTTGATCAACTTCTAGAACATAAAAAAACAACAAAAAAAAAAAAAAAGAAGTGTTGCATTGATTATGCTTGCTGTGTAATTATTACTCCTTATTAGGATTGAGGATTCATGCTGTGTTGATGGTAATGGGCAGCCTGATTCTGTCAGCACATCGACAGCTATTAGAATACATGACTTCATGATTGTCAGTCTTGGCTTTTAAACTGGGCCAAAGTAATGACTTCACATTACTATACAGAGATACTTGGCCTTCATATCATAACACTATTGCTTCAGTGCCGCAGACCCAGCGTTACCCCGGGCACGACAACATTGTTTTTGTCTGTTTATGGTATCTGGATTAAGAGCGAGGTTGGTGTGTGATGCCGGAGCGGGAAGTTTGAAAGCGACTAGCTGAGGTTAGCATGCCAGGGCTAACGATTGAAACAAGTTAAATTAAAATGGAATCATGTTTAACTTTACATGTCATTGGAAAGTGACATTGTTAGAACCCTGGACTTTACCACTCTAATCAAGGACTTTGCCACACATATAAAATCAGGAGGACATTTTAAAGGTAGGAACAAGGACTATAATATCTGATTACTGATTGATTTGTGCAATATTCTTATGCTTGCACCACTTGTAAGTGGATGGAAGGATGCATGCAGGCTTCACTTGCCAGTGTGGTAAGAGTTTTGTTTTTGGTGCTCCTTTTATGGCCATTTAGACTAAATGGCACCTGAATTTATAAAGCAAAGCGCTCGCTTTCATTTGTTAGTGTGTGTGTGTGTAAGCACACATATGGGTGTATTTTGGTGTCGCTATTTCTGTGTCGTATATGTATGCTTCACTATGGGTTTATAATGGTTATATGACTTGTGTTTGGCACTGCAACAGTCATTGAATTAAAATGCAGTTGCAACCTTGTCAACCCTTTTGTTGACAAGCACAGTTCCACACGGGACTCCCCCTCACGACCTTGGATATGTCAGGCAGGTGCGCTAGCAAGGAGGCTAAAACCTGTGGACACTAGTGTGTGTCACCAGCATGTCTCTACAGGTATAGGGGATTGTGGTTTACTCAGTGCACAGTGCTATACCCCGCTGATTACCGTTACACAGTCATGAGTGATTGTTGATGCATTATTGTATGCAAATTAAGCATGGCTGATGTTTGTAAAGGCTGGACAGGGCAATAGTTGAGTCATGATGGTGGGTGGGGGGTGGGGGGCTCCCATTAACTAAATGCCCTGCCAGTGATTTTCCTCTGGCGCCAGGACTGAGCAGGAGATAAATCCAACCTATTGAAGTTGTGATACTTCAATAACAAGATAATAATAATAATAATAATAATAATAATAATAATAATAATAATAATAATAATAATAATAATAATAATATCATTATTATTATATTTAACTGAAAAAAATTAAAATGATGGAAATCATGGAAAATCTGGTGAAAAATCAGCCGACTGTATGCTGAAGGAGACTCAATACACTGCAGGATTTTCAACTTTTTCATCTTCAATGTTTGGATAAAGTGCACTCCTAAACATTGTTTCTTTCTGTTACTCAACTAAAGGAATGTAATATATCTGTGCTAAAGCTAAGCTAGCAACCTCTGGCTACATCTGAAAAAATACTTTTACTTTGTGAGGAAACGTAGACACGATCTTACCGTTCTGAAACATCCTGTTGAAATCTCAACTGTGCAACAGCAGGTTCTTCTCCTTCCCATTCATGATCAGACTTCATAGACCGCTATATATTTTCTTATGTCTCCAGCTGCAGCCATTACTCCACATAAAGATATGGCATAAGGGAATTTGCATTATTCATTAGGTAATATAACGATTGGCTAAGGGTGAAGGTGAGGGCCACACCTCCAGCCAATTGGAGTAGGTGGTCATTAATGACACCAATTTTAATGTAAATAGCTTCGGAAACAGCCTGCTGGAGGATAGAGGGGAATCTGAGCTGTAAGGAAAGATAGATTTAGAGAAATCTAAACAACGTTTGGTGAATAACATGTCACAGATATGTTTAAAATAGACTCAGTATTTATAAAAATGAGTCAAAAAAAAGACAATAATACCAGATCTTGAAAGAATTACCATATGCAAAGTGTAAACATTTCTCTTATTTACTGCACTTACCTTTTTGAACTTGATGCAAAATGAACAGTCATTTGCTTTTTCTCCCTATTGCTCTCTCTCTCTCTCTCTCTCTTTCTGTAAACGGAAGCCTTCTGAGCTTGTTGCATTAATTCTTGCAGGCGAAAACACAGCAACGTTTGGATGCATGGGGACATAATTTCCATGCAATAATCAGTTTAAACCAATCTGCTACAACAACTGTTGTGTGTCAGGTTGCTTAAGAGAGCAAAGTGGCAGACATGTTTGTGGAAATATTGGATTACATGTAGACATTTCCAGAAATCAGAGGAGTCTTAGAAAGTCAGCTCACCAGTAGTAACTTTAATGTGCTGATAACATTTCATTTTGATCATCAGAATCATCACAATATTTAAGTTTAAATTAGGATCACGTGTTTCAGTGCTATCACTTTTACAAGAGAATGCTCATGTCAAATATGTTATCAAACAGGTTTATGGTCAACAAGTTATATCATGAACAAAAGGAATTGTTTGTCGCCTGAGTGGTCACAAAGGTGAAATTTTGAATATATACTGTATAAGCAAAAGTTTCAACTCAATGTAACAGCAAATCTTTGCAAACAAGCACTGGTAATTTTTTGAAATGTTGTTATATGGTGCTTGCTTTTTGAGAAAATGTGAATGCTAACATTGGTTCCAGTTCTCTGCCTGTATCCCTCCCACTGTCTCACTGTAGTACCTCAGTCTCATACACTCTCTGATGTCTTTCTTTCTCTGTTCTCCAAATCATTTTTAAAAGGGAAATTATGAGAGAAATAACATTCATGCACTCTTTCTCACTATATGCATATACCAAAGCTAGAGACCATTCTGCTCCGTTTACAATTGGTTTAAGAGTTATTGATTGTTAATGAGTATGAATGTCTCCTCCAAGCGATGCCATTAAAGGACACAGAATCATAGCTGAGTTAATTAAAACGTAATGGAATGAGAATTTAAAAAAAAGAAAAGAAAACCCAACAACCAAAAAAAAAAAAAAAAAAAAAAATCTTTTGCCCAAAGCCTCATTAGTGTTAGTAAAGTATGGTTTTCAAGTTAATTAGACATTTTATATACTTAGCCAAGAGAATATATTGTGTTGAAAATCCCCATAAGTTTGGTGTTTTATCTGGATATCTAATAAATTTAAGACTGCTGAGAAAGCCATTACTGGAGAATACGTTTCAAGCAAGGAACCATGTAGTTGTGCAGTTTCATTACGAATGAATTGCTCCATTCACAAGTGCCACAGTGCTATTGTTTGATGGTTTTATAATAATGAAACAGAGAGGTGTGAACTACTAAAAGTCATCTGTATACTGTAGATTCCTCATCTTCTCAATTTGCTCCAATAAATCTCGCCCATCTGTGTCGCCCTGCTAACCCCTCACTGACCCATGATAACAGTTAAAGTAACAAATCTCCAGAGTTATTGGACGGGCTGCTAGATGTTTTATTTCCTCTAATGAAACATGCATAGTGTCTGTGATATGAAAATCTTCCCTGCACCTATGGGACACCATTGGCCATAAATCAGTTTCTGGGTTTCAGTACTTTAATTCCCGAGTCCCTGTCAGCTCTACAGCTCTACATGTTCACCTCTCCAGGGATCAGCATCAGGAGGTCAGCATCTCATACTAAAGATACCACTGACCATGTTCATATGTACAGACATTTCTGTTCTTAAAGATCCCCTCTAGACATGTTGCAAGATATATAAAAATACTCTGCTTTGAATAATAATATGGTCTTTCTGTCAAAAAAAAAGTCCATTACCTTATAAAATCCGTAAAAATAGATCTCCTCCTTCTCTCTCACTGAAATATTCATAATCTATAAATATGCAAATATTGCTCATTTCAAAAGTTTTATTGCTGGACACAAGATGTCTCCTGCTTCAATGAAAACTCCATTCTCAGTGTATGTGCACTGGATGCTTCAAGTTTCCAAAACACACATGTGCAACTTGCAAATTGGACCACAATCAGCCTCCAAACTAGTTGTGATGTCACCAATCCTGCTCGTGGGCCCATCCATTACCCAACCAAACTCGGATTTTCAGTGACTACAGAGAAACAGCCTTCTAGTGTCAAACTCTGCACATACATCATTCTGCACAGTGAGGCTCAGACATCCAAATGAAGTAACAATAAGCAGAGTACATTTCACTACCTTAAAATGGCTGTTATCAGTATTTTATTTTACCAATGACCACAGAGAATTATCACCTCTGATAACTCTACAGTTCCCCTTACCTCTACAGAGCTGTTTTGGTTTTCCAGCCTTTACTTTACTGTTGTAGCTCACACTCACACCTTTCATAACATTGTTTCCAGCTATAAGAGCTGTTTGTAAATCCATCCATACTTTTTTAGTGGGATGTTATATCTATGAACAGAAACCCACAAGTAGACATGATTATGGTGATAATTGATTTTTTAAGGAAACAGAGATTCAGTCTCAAGGTTTATGTGTATAAACTTACTTAAACACGAATGCTTAATCTAAACAAGACCTGACAAAACATTGGTCTTAAACTTTGCAGTCAATGCATAGTTTGTATGAAGCAAGTTGGAGTAAAACCTATGCACTTTAAGCGGATATCTACCAGTGGTGGAAGAAGTATTCAGATTCTTTAATTAAGTAAAAGTACCAATACAACAATGTAAAAATACTCAAGTAATTATAAGTAAAAATCCTGCATGAAAATCCTACTTAAGTAGAAGTACAAGTGTGAACAGCAAAATGTATTTAAAGTATTGCAGTAAAAGTAGTGGTTTGGTCCCTCTGACTGATATATTATTATATGTGACATCATTTAATTATTAATACTGGAGCATCAGTGTTAGAGCAGCATGTTACTGTTGTTGCTGCTGGAGGTGAAGCTAGTTTGAACTACTTTATATACAGTTAGATAGTTTAGTCCAGTGGTTCCCAACCTAGGGGTTGGGCCCCTCCAAAGGATCACCAGATAAGTCTTAGGGGTTGTGAGATGATTAATGGGAGAGGAAAGAAGAAAAAACAAAGTTCTGATACACAAATCCATTTTCAGTATTTGGACCTTTTCTCTGATCTTTGAATTTTGGTAAAATATTGGATCATTTAAACATTTATAGAAATAAAATCATGTAAGAAGTTTGGAGGAAAAAAATCACTATTTAGTGGAGCTGCTAACAACTCATAGACATCTGAAATGTGACCCTGACTACACACTGCTTTTTGTAAGATGTCAAAAGCCAAAAAGGTTCAATCACTGGTTTAATCTTTAACACTGTGTTGTATTTTAAAAGCTTGTTATATTATCCATTGTGTCAAATCTTCATCTGAAGTAGAGTAACTAAAGCTGTCAAATAAATAGTGGAGTGGAAGTATAAAGTAGCATAAAATGGAAATACTCAAGTAAAATACAACTACCTTGAATTTGTACTTAAGTACAGTATTTGAGTAAATGTACTTAGTTACTTTCCACCGTTGTTACCTTCCAGCCATGTCACAAACACTGTACTCTTTTTGCACATCTTTCTTTAAAGGGCAAAAGATTTTGTTTTATACCACTGTCTGTCTTCTCCGAGTGACTTGACTTTTTCAGCAGAAGAGTGCTTCTATCCGCTCTTCTCTATATCTCTTTCTCTTCGCTTTGAAACACCACTGAGGCCTGAGGGCATTCTGTCAGATAGACGCTGCTCCAGCATTTTGTCTTTCTGATGTCTTGTGAATGCTGAGCTTCTTGGCAGGTGCTATATTTTTCAAGATGAGATGACGAAGTTGATAGATTAAATTCTTTTTTTTTGCCAGCCTTATGCTGTTTTGTGGTTTTGAAATCTCTTAAGTTAAAGAAATTTGACCTTATGTGTCGTGAGACTGAGTATGTTGCCATGTGAAGCCAGAGCAATGAGTTATGCTTGTTGCGTCAAGTATCGCAGCAGATAGGAAACAGGTTGCAGCTCTTTAAACAGTACAGTACGATACGTCAAACAGCCTGCAACATGAATGTTCATAAAAGCTTAAGGCAATCGGTGTTCAAAATGTGTGAGCTTTATTCAAACACCAAAGCACTCAGACCTTTTTGATGCATTATGGAGAGACACAGCAAGAGCACATGAGATATCTTACTTGCTTGAAAAAAAAAAAAAAAGATATAGAAAATCTCACCTACAACACTTTCATCCATTAGCATCAATTGGCTGCTTGCTGTTGAAAAAGTGTTGCTTCTGAGCTGTGTCTTATATTCTCAGAATCACACATTTCACAAGTAAGACTTCAACGCCATCATCATCATCACAAGGGAAAGGTATTATTATCATCATTATCGGTGCTAATGTACTGCAAGAGGAAGCGCTACTCCTGGTAGCAGTAGGTTGCTCTTTGCTGCACTTGGGTGAGCAGAATCAACAGTAGAAGAGACTAAATTTAGCCTGTATTACATTTGTGAGTTCAGCAGTTTGCTTCTTGCATTCCTTTTTTTTCCCCTCTGCCCTATTTTGATAAATGTGATAAATGTGCTCTTTTCAGTGAGAGAGGCTCTGCTGTCTCCTGTAACACATTTGACAGACATCATTCACTTAGTGGGACAAACTGTGATAAAATGCAGCCTAAAAAAGATATAAGCTAATGCAAAAAGGTCATGTTTGAATATATTTCTGTGACTGTCATCTGTCTGCCCACCAGCAGAGTATCTTTCAAGCTTGCACTATGTTTTTTTTTTTGTTTTGTTTTGTTTTTTAATGTCAGAGCATAGAAGCTTTACTGTTTTTTCTCATTTGTTATTCGTCTTTTTAACTATAACAGCTACATTACTTAACATTTAATGACAAGATTGTATTCTTGTTTTTATTTCTTTGTTTTAACTTTATCAGTCTGCATCAGTCTGGTGAGTGGACCGGAGGATCCGCTGCCTGGAAGTATTTTCCTCATTGTCACCGTGTTAAGGTTTTCTATTAATGATATCTTTAACATTTCTCCACACAAAATCACATAAGTGTCCTTGATAACTCAACAATATGATAGATTAATGTTAAGGCCATCAGTTTTAATAATTTCTCCTTCGTTTTTGAGAAACGTCAGCTTTTGATAGCATAAGGCTATAGAAGAGCATTGTGTTGTGGGTGGACTTGGCGCATCCAACTACTGTTTTGGGTTGTCTGTCGTTTGTGGGCTTCATTGCATTCCAAATTGCTGCTGGTTGGCCGTAACCCAAATCCAAACGCCACTGTCTCTGTTAAGAAAAGGTGTTTTATAGCATGTGATTGTAAAATGGGAAGTTGCTTAATTTTATATTTCCAAGAATATGTGGCTGAGGATTTTTAATATGAATTCATCTTTCTTAAACCTGCAGTGTGGAATTTTTACATATAAATGAACGTCCGTTACATTTAAGTGCTTGCCAAATGAGCTGACACAATGCTGATTAACTCTATCACCACCAGCTAAATCTTTCTGTATTTCACAGTATACCAGAGTTTTTAATATGGCGTCAG
This sequence comes from Thunnus albacares, assembly GCF_914725855.1. Classification (NCBI taxonomy): domain Eukaryota; kingdom Metazoa; phylum Chordata; class Actinopteri; order Scombriformes; family Scombridae; genus Thunnus; species Thunnus albacares. The sequence goes on from NC_058116.1 coordinate 18,949,819, forward strand.
TTTTGACATTCCCGCACTGGTCGAATGAATGCATACCGTGCATGCTCTATGGGTGGAGCCTGCACACTAGAGACTTCCTCTGGCTGAGCCAGCTAACTTACGGTTAACTCTCTGCTAACTTGAATGGGGATAAAATAATTTAATCATGCAGCTTTTCTAGACTCTCCAAATGTTATCGGACTGAATGAATCAAATTCTGAGAATGAAACGAGTTATTTTTACAGCTGCAACAGTAGCAAAGGAGTAAGCTACGGTGGAGCCTATGACGTAAGCATGTCAACAGTGTTTTTGTAATTACTCTCACTGCGAGAGGGGGGAAAAAGAAGTCCTGCAAACAATTCCTCAATTAATTTTGAGCCACGTCATCCAATAAAGCACTCCAACGTTTTGTGTGTGTGTGAATTGGGGGGTGGGGGGGACTCGATGAACCAGCTGCACACAAAAATCTTAATCAGTTTGGAATAAATTCAACAGTTAAAAGTAAATAGCAGATATAATAGTAAATAAAAGTTTTGTGGCGTAATGCAAAGTGGACTGACTTTGTCTCCATAGTAATGGTCAGGAGTAATGGTCAGCTCCTGGGTAATGCAGTCGCTTCCACAATCGCAAACTGACAAAAAAAAAACCTTGATTTCTCAGAATCAAAGGAGAAATAATTAAAACTGATGGCCTTAACATTAACCTATAAAATTGTTGAGTTATCAGAGAAATGTTAAAGATATCATTAAAAGAAAACCTTAACAGACATCACTTCAGAGGCAGAATTTCAAGCTGTGAGGGAAGCTGGTGGAGATGCTTAATGCTTTGAGGACAACTTATTACTACCAAAATGAGGCCAGACTTCTAAAGAACACACCTGTGATCTCAGATCAGTTCAACACAAATGTGCTTGAAACTTTATACTCTCCTTCCTTCCTTCCTTTTCTCCCTTTATATTTATTTCTGCCACACCAGTATGGTGTGAGTTATTGATTATTTCAGCCACCACTTGTTCTCAACTGTTTTCTCTTTGTCTGTCTTTTTTTTCTCTCTCTATCTCTTTTTTACCAGGCAGGTCAGGGTTGTATAAACACCAGCGGTGTAGCTTAGTGTTCACTTAAGACACTGATTGCCACAGTTCAATAGCGGCAACACACAGATCTTAAAATCGACAGGAGGAAAGTTGGCCTGCTCTGTATCTGAAGCTTGAAAAGAAAGATTACTGTGTTCGTTTTCTGACTCACTGGAAAACTTTGCCTTCATCCTTTTCTCTGTATAATTTGTTTTGTTTTTTGTCTCATGAGGTATAAGTAATAACTGCCTGTGTGTGTGTTTTTAATTTTAAGACGGTCAGATGATGATAGTTATTATACATTTCTCAGCTCAGTACATACATTCCTTGGTAACGCTCCCATAATTAAAGATTGTATCATCTCTTACCTTCAACATTTACGATGATAACACTGGTCTCACCTGGATTCACTAATGCTGTTGCAGACCTTGTGAATTTTCATACTTAACTGGAGATGCAAGACTATATTGGCACTATTTTTGCTCCATGATAACCATGATAATCTTTATAAAAGTTGCACAAATTACATTTATATTTTACATTACAATCTGTTACAATTGTTACAGTAACATTATTGAGATGATGATGTTTTTTTTAACTAAAGGAAGTCAATTTAAATTGGCTGAGTGGGTTGAAACACCTACCCAGTCAGAGGTGGATTAGTCAGTTAGTCAATAATTGAAACCATGCAAACTGTTCTGTTGCATATGTCATTGTAAAGACAAATGCAATCAGGTCACCTGGTTTTATTGATTAATTTGAGCTCAGGGCTCATGGCAACATGAAATCAAGACAGATGAGTTTAAATTGTGTGCATGAATATATTTTATCAGGTAACTTGAGACCTAAGAGTGTGTGCTGCATTGGTATATGATCACATCACCTGCAACATTTAGAATAAGATTCCACCTCATTAACCACAAGCAGCAAAACATGACCACAATTAATGCAAAAACAGATTTTCCTGATCAACTCTCACTTTTGCAGAAAGCAGCTATTCCATGTGCATAACCTATGCTGATAAACTGTGAGAATGTTTAACAAATGTGCTAATTTGGAAACATTTTCATAACATTTACCTCTACAATTTGAGTGACAGACCTTACAATTAATTTGCTTGGAAATTAGTCTAGATCTGTAGCTCTTATTTTTCTTCACCATTTAATTCCAACTTTGTTTGACTGAATTCTGCTCATACAGTGTGAGGAGTGAAATGAAAATTTTCTATTTTTATTGCAAGGTGCAGATAATATTTTTTATATATGTGTATACATGCTAATAAACATATACACACAGACATGCACACACAAGTACATACTCTGTTTCGTATGCCCTTGTTTATTGTGCCTGTCCGTAACTTGCACTTGCTGGAGCCAGCAGCAGCTGCCAGCTGACATTAAGCTGCAGTAAGAAGTCTCTTCATTGTCCCTTTATGACCACTGTAAAGATATGCTAGCTTTGCCTCATCCTATCTTACTCAACTGCCTGCGGCAGTGTAGAGCAAGCCGGCTGTGCCTGTGACTGACAAAGTCCACACAGTTGGCATCCAAAGGTTTTCTGCCAGCTGCAGTACACAAAAACAACAGACATGAGAACAAAATAAAGACAGAAAATATCCAAACCATGAGGGACTAAAACAGGGCACTGAAGATACACTGTATGAGAAATATAGCCATCTGCACAGCTGACAAAAACCTTGAAGCCATTCAGTGTTATATCATAAAAAAGCCCTCCTGCATTCTACATGGAATGAGCTGTTACAGGGACAGCAGGCTTGTGCCAGTGACTCATAAGGACACAGAGAGAATGAACCATCATTTAATCTGTCTGCAAATGATACCAGAGGCCACCCTCACCATCATGCAGAATGATCGACTTAATAGATTGCTATGCCAACACGTCTGGCAGTTTTCATTCGAAAAGCCAGTCACACAAAATAATAGGCTGTGTTGGCCAACAGTTATGATGCCATTTCCTCAATTGCAGGCACACTCGACTTAGTGTCTTGAGTTGTTTGTCACCTAGCTTGGGATGCAGCAGCCCTCTTTGAGCGCCCTGTGAGCCTCTCCTGGATAAAACTCATTATCCCAGTCTGCTGCTCTTCAGGAAACTCATTATCCCATCCATCACCAGTGGACTCTCAGACAACAGGATGAATATGCCCTCTCATCGTTTAATTAGATTGCTTTGCCTAGAGTTTGTGGGAGAGCACAACAGCCGCCCACCCTACTATATCAGCCATAATTATCTATCTAATATGACATCTTTAGTTTGACATCTGATACTACTGTTGGTTATCATCAACTCTCTGTTTGGGGTACACAGACACCTTCTGACAGCAACATAACAAGTCTGGCATTAGAAAGCTTGATGGCTCAGTCCTTGTCCTTCTTGCCTCTGTCTGGGTCTACTGAGCTTGGTCCTTGAGGGATATGCAGCAAGTGAAGTTTTAACTTGAAGTCAAGAATCATGACAAAGGCCACATACATCGAATTATCCAGCAGGCAATGTTTGTGTACAGCATAACTTACAACACCATAGCTCAATGAAACAGAAAAAAGGGGAAAGAGTTCATCATTAACACAGTTTTTCTGGATGTTTCCCCTCAATATCTGACTAAGCTTTACATCTAGCTGTGTTGAAGACCAGCATTCACATGAGGCTAGTTGGGGGGCCCCAACCTGACCTTCGCCAGAGCACTGCTAGGGCTTAACGCTGGGTATGTGTGATGCTGGGCTGCATTACGACCCACAATGAACTGTGACCAGGAGTCATTGAGTAGATGGATGGCTTCTGGTCTCTTAGTCCCCCATCACCTCCCACCACTTCACTTTCTCTCTCTTCTATTCTATTTTCCCACCTCCCCACCCCCCTCCCCCCCCATTCATCGTTCCTCTGCCAAACGGATGTCTAATGACAATGGAGGGCCCTTGGACGAGTTTGAGAATAGATTATTGACTGGGACCAGAGATTTACACTGGAGCCACGGGGCCAGGCGGCCCCAGCCGAGATAAATGGGACATGTAATTGAGTTTGGTCACTCAGTTGTGTTGGAGTGGCTAAGGCCGATGTTGTACCCATGGTGGTGTTGGGTGGATGGTGGTACTTGCAGGGGGGGCGAGAGGCACTGAGGTTTATGAGCCATACAAAGTGGCAGTGGAGGGTCAGACAGAGGGCAGTTTGACACTTGAGTTGCATAGACTACATAGGACAATGTGGCAAAAGATGGAAAGGAGGAGGAGGAATTGATCTTAACAAATCATATCTGAAACAAGGGATTCATTCAGGACAGTGACAGCTCTGGAATTTTGAAATATGATAAAATGCCCCAGGGTGACTTTTTTAAATATATGAAAAGAATGTCCATGTACATCTTAAAAGAAACAATGCACACACAATTAAGTTCCCTTTGACTTTATATATTACCAAGGAAATTCAAGGAATTCCCACAATGAATTTGTACATGACATCAACAGGAAAAGAAAGGTTTGCTAGATAGAGGATCTGTCCAATACAAGTGAAAGAGGTATTTGAAAGAATTTCTTTTAGCTTTTTTCCCAAGCGTAAATAACTAGAGAACCTGCCTTACCCAAATCACATTCTAACTCCATTTGATTCTTGGAGACAAACTGAAGAGAAATTAGCATATATCTACTGTAATGAAGACCAACTTAGCCAAAACATTGTTTACTTATATACTAATATATATATATATGTGTGTATATATATATATATATATATATATATATATATATATATATATATACAATACCTCTACCAGCTACTAAATCAGATCAGATGGACAGAGACAGACCCTCTTATCTTATGTGTTATCATCATCCTCTACAACAAGATCAGTGAAAATACATTTTGCTTTTACTTTGGTGTGGGGTTCAGTGAAGACTTAGACTGATGGGAGAGATGCACTGTTACCACAGTAACCACTGTGTGCTTGTGTGATGGTAGAGGTAGAGATTGTCTGGGTGCAGACTTGGTTGGGAGAAGAATGGAGGTCGATGCTTGTAGCATAACAAGTCCAGTCTCTGTCTCTTTACTCATAAATCTCACCATATAAACACTAAAGTGCACGCCCATATGCACTGGCACACACATACTCAAGGAACACAATGATTTGACCTCTGTCACAATACTCTTATCAGTATTTCTTTGTGTTTTTTCAGCTTCACTGCAATTGAGTAATACGTTGACAGAGTATATTAAATATATAACACTTTATAATGAGGGTACAAATCACATATATGTAATGCATGAGTGTATTTGTAGAGTATCATAGGAGGCTCTCCATATGAAATCGGATATGATGTCATGTGTCTCCTTTGGCTCCGTTAGCTGTGTCACCTGGCATATGTGCTTGCTAGCATGTGTGTCCTACGGATATGAGTGAAAGGATTATCTGCTGGCCTACTGAGACCATATGAGCACACCGCCTCTCTGCAAACTACGCCTAAATTAAATGCAGTGCTGCCAACGTAATGGCATATGTAATGCTTTCATCAAAACATCTACCCATTGTTCCATTGTTGTTTTACAGACACTCTTTTGTCTTTACAGTGTGGCATTCTTGCAAAAGCAGCATACAGTATCGTAATAATGAATAAAGCCTATTGATATTCAGTAAAATCCACTTTAATGATGTACACTGTTTTCACAAATTGTTGCATTAAGCATAATGAGTTATAGTAAGCTGGCTCTAAACCAAACCATTTGCTCAGGCTCTAATACCAGTCAAAAGGATAAATCTCACAATCCTTTTCTTTTTGGTCTCAGCTTTCCCATAGGACTATGTTCATACACCAGGCTGGATGGAGGCCAAGCACAGACATGTCAATACAAGTCACACATGTTTTTACACACCTAGATCCTCAATGGCCACTCTGTCTGCTTGGACAGTTGGCTCGCAGAATTCTGAAGCCTCTACAGAGGTGTTACAGAAGCATCCTAAAATCCCCCAGTGACTATGCTGGGAGAAAAACACTACAGACAGCTTTTTGCTTTTTGTGTGTGTGGTTTCCTGTACCAACAAGGCCAAAAAAAAAAAAAAAGACAGAAAGAAAACCCACAAAAAGTCAAAGTCAGAGCAGAAACTGAGTGGAATTGACCACACACAGGCACACACACACAAAATAAAAAGCTGGTTCAATATCCATACTCACAGATGTGTACAAAAAAACTCCACTCTGATAGTATATTTCTCTCATATACTGACAGGGAGCCACAGTGGACCCATGTAAATATAGTATGCGCTCTATACTGTGAGGGATATTTCCCACTTGAGGTACTAAACAATTTCTCCAAATCACTGTTTCTGCATACTTTCGGAGCTTGAAAATCAAAATGTTACTGAAAACTGTCTAAGGGTAGCTAAAGGTCAACAAGAGGTTAGGATAGATAACACAATTTTCTTTGTAGCTTTTACACATGCTGTTAGATGTACAAACGGTTGTCTTTCTTTTACTTACAAGGTTAAACTGGTATCATACTGGAGTGGAAAACAAGAATGACTTTGTGTACTGCAAAAAAGTTGTTTAGCTGTGTACTTTTTCTATATTTTTAAAATCAGTAATTTTACATTTACTTAAATATTTTTACCAAGTACTTGTTGGTACATGTTACATTGTAAGTTACATCTATTACTGAGTAATACAAATCACATGAAAGAGTAATGATAAACAAACCTGCATTAATTTTACAAACAAGGTTTGACAAGTGAACTAAAACAGTAACAGTGTGGACTGTAATAAACATAACAATGAACTGAAAGATGCTAAAGTGCTCCATAGAGTTGAGGGGAACTGCAGAGTGGGTAATAATCCTATGTAGCCTCATAACTAGGAGTGACACCCTTCATATTACACTTTGCCATTTGATCCATTGTTAATACAAAATGTTGATTAGAGCAGCTGTAAGTAGTTTTATGCGAATTGTTTTGCTGTTACTTAAGGGGTTTCTCTTTTTTTCTTTTACTTTTACTAAGTAAAATACTATAGTACTCTTTTCACCCTTGGTGTCATAGGATGTCTCATATTTAATTTTTCTGCCAGTGGACCTTTAATCACATGCTGCTTATTGTGCAAATGTGAGGGATCACTGCGTTTTTTCAAACAAAGGCCCTATTAAGTTCACTGTGTGTGTATATGTGTGAGTGAGTGTGTACGTGTATGTATGCCCATCCCTTAATGTACTGCATATGTAACACAGAAATGGTGTTGTGTCAGTGTATGCACGAACATAACCTCACAGTCAGAGACAGTGTATTCTTTTGTGCTGTATCCCTTTCTTGTTGTACATGGGTGGATGACGTGGGTGGGTGTGTGCACCCTTTCAATCTGTGGATTTCTAGATGTCATTGGTGGTGTTAAAGCCTTTTTTCCCCTCTTCACTGCCCAGCTTGTTTGGCAATTATGCTCCATTAGATACCCTTAGATATTTTGTTTACTCTTCATCTTCTGCTGTGGGTTGACTTCTCAATATATTTTGTGAACTTACGCTGCAAGAGCCATCTTACATCTAACGATAGTTAGAATGATAGTTTATTGATATAATGTAATTGGTCTTTTCAAACAGTGGAAGACTGAGGAAGATTATTTAAAAAAATAACCCAGCAGTAAAACTGGCAATGGCCTTCCAGGGCTAGATGTGTAGACCCCCTAGTATCCTGGCTTACACCATTGGTATCCTAAAGCACTGCTGTAGGCTTGGTGGAAACCGAGAGGATAAAATATTGAATGGGCTGCTAAAAGGGACCTATTATGCTTTTTCTTATTTTCAGTCATATATATAATGTTACAATGTTGGATGTTCATGTTAAACTTGGCCAAACTGTCAAAGAATGAGGTAAATGTATGTAGAAGTAATCTCTGTGAGCAGAAAGCGATGGCTTCCGACTGCTCTGAACACTTGGTTTCCAATGTTTCCCAACGTCAACTCGTGATGGATTTGTTTATATGGTCATCTGCTCCGGCCATAGCGTGCAAGTTCACTGCTCCACTCCGCTAACATTATGGCGTTTTTCCATTGTTTTGGGGGTAGTCATGCTGAGCCATGACTTGAGTGGAGCTGGCACGCTGTGAGTGTTTTTCCATTACACAGCATGGCAAAATAAAATATGGTAAGTTGTTTACCTGTTGGATGTGTGCTGGTCGTCTGGAGCTCTTCATCAAAAATCATCATCACTGTGGCTGTTTCTGCTTGTACTGTTCTTTTCCTCCCTGAATTAATTCTAACTGATCCATTGAACAAAGACCTCCAACTACCTCCATATCTTGTTGTGTCAACTGGTTTTTAGTGCTGCTAACAAACCTCTGCTGATTTGGTGAGGAAAACATTTAATTTTCTGTAAATTCTTCACAATAAAAGTCTCCCGTTATTTAGTCATTTAAAAGCTTTTAATATGAAACAGTGAAGCAGGATTTTTTTTTTTTCATTAGCAGTAACTCAACATTAATCTGATATGCCTGCCCCTTAGCAGGCTTCCAGAAAACTGGCCAGTCAGAACAGAATGGGCTCATCAGGAGTGGGGCCTTAAAGAGACAGGAGCTAAAACAGCCTGTTTCAGACAGAGGCTGAACTGAGGGGCTGCATAAAGGACCAGTATAAGATAAATAAAGAGTTTGTTTAGTTTGTTGAGATGAACTGTGAATCATCCAAATCTACTGTAGAGGAGCCCCAGAATAAAAATATAGAGCTGGAAATGAGCATAATAGATCCTCTTTAAAGTGTTTGTGCTAAATGTGTCCCCTGGAAACCTTGCTAATGCCCAAGGCAGCAAATGTATTCTAAAAATGGAGTGTGTACTTGTGCAATGTGTAGGTGTAGTACTCATGTTATGGGGACATAAATCTGTTTACACAGTCACATAGTGGGGACTTGCCTCCCTTTTGCAGACAAAAAGCAAGTCCACATAATGTAAATCATTAAAAGTTTAGGGTGAAGACTTGGTTTGAGGTTAAAGTAAGGTTAGGGTTGTCCTCTGAAGTGATGAAAACAGGGTTGTGTGTGTGTGTGTGTGTGTGTGTGTGTGTGTGTGTGTGTGTGTGTGTTTGTTTGCTTATGTAGACATCCTAGCATTACCCTCTAATACCTACTAACATCCAAATTTGCTTTATTTCTTTTGACCTACCAACCACATTGCTGTGGCTAACAACTTAACAGCTACAGTTTTTGTTACAATGTAAACTGCAATAGCTGCTTTGTCTTGGGACTCTTTGTGTTATTTATGAGTTGTTTCAGTGTGAGGAGTGGCTCTCAGGATGCATATAAGTTTGGCACTCTGCCTGCTTACTGGGTCCAAAACACCAAGTCCTGATTTATTCATTCACCACAATTCCCATATTTCTTATGCACAAGCCCTCCACTGCCTCCTGCAGCCAATTTCCAGTGTCCTTTTAACTTGTTAATTTTGATACCTCTTAACGGGGCTGATAATGGAGAAGAGTAGGAAAAGGATAGGGGATGCAGTAATGAAGTTGCTTCTTGAAATTAACCTGCATCCTACATGCATTCAAAAGGGCATCAGCCTTGAAAAAAAGTATAAGAAGTTGCTGAGATTGCAAATAGTAACTCCCTTTTACGGAGGCCGTTTGTTTAATAATATTGATCAGTTTCAGACTCGGCTGACTTTTAATGAACTGCGAACCAGCACTATTGAAATTCAAGTCAATACTGGGAAATATATAATTAAACACGATGAGGTTTTTATTTGTGAATTGAATTGCGCTGTGCATAGAGATTTAAGAGGGGAATGAGAGAGCCAATAAGCACCGACAGAGACATGGGATTAGCTAGATGGATAGCCTTGCAGGGGTTTTCTTACACTGACTTAATGCTTTGGATGAACACTGCTGCAGACTTGACTTCATTCACAATCCTTAGGCATTGTGAATGTTAAAGTTGTTTTTTTTTACTTCTCCCATTATATTTTAAATATTATTTTATGGTTGGGTTTTATTAATATTATTTTATATTGGGTGTGGTGCTGACTGTGGTTTAGTGGTTAACACTTTATACCCGTGGGACGCAATTTGCATCAAAATTCGTTCTCCTTAATCTCAGAATCATAAGTGAATCAAACCAGAACACACAGACATCATACACACACTGTAAGCCACTGTGAGGCTTTTCATCTGACAGTAAAGTGTTCTTTCATTCATTTCATTTGATTTTTCTGAAGATTGCTTCAATAAAATGTAAATATTCATCAGTGTGGAAAAAAAAAAAACACAGTGGCACAGTGATTCCCTCTAGGATGTGCTGTGATGTAAATCAAAAGGACTGAAACCCCTCAGCATTTCACATCTCAAAATGCAGAGCAATGATCTCATCCTCTTACCTGCAGCAACTTCACTTAGCACAAAATCCAGAATGTAACAAATAGGCTTTCCCATTTCCCAACCATAGTGCACTGTTTCATCTCCCCATCTAGCAGGTGGGATTTCGCTTTCACTAGGTGCTTTTATAGTCCACTGCCTCACCAAGGTGACTAAATTGGTCTCAGATATAACTCCTTTTGTCAGTATCTCATTTGCTGTTCTATTACCTAGCTAGTACCTTGTTGCTTACTCAACTACATAAGCTGCTCTTAATTCTTATCCTGATCTGTGAGATGATGGGGTTTCCTGCAGCATGCCCTCAGGGCACATGTACAATACATGCATGGAGCCAGTCACATGAAACCAAATCATGCGTTAGGTAGTGGGAAAGTAATGGCCCAGTCAATAGTGAAAAGAAAAGCACTGTGTAAGCATGTAACGGCTGCTTTGATTTATTAAAATGGTGATGGTATAGTTGTATTTTTTAAAATGTCTTTAGGGCAACACGCAAGCACAGGTTAAATTACAAACCAACTGTTTTCAATTCTCATATGATTTAGATACTTAGAGGAAAAGTCAACACAGCTGGTAAAATCACGGCAATGCCAATACAAATATGTTGCCAGGTTGAAGAAATGCCTAACTTATGTCTTACTTGGCTTGTCTGGGCAGCATGTCCATTAGATTCACACTGTAACAGATCCCAGGCCTGATATCCATGGAAAATTGGAGATTGCTGAAGAGTGAGAGGCCATACAGATTAATGTTGCAATAAAAACAAAATGCATACATGATGATAAATTTAACGAAAGAGAAACACTCACAGTTCAATCACTCACTTCAATACTTCTAATCATTTCAGTGTTGGTTTTTTTTTTTTTTTTTGGCCATAAAAGAAAACTCCCATGATTGTTTTTATACCCTGCAACCACTTCTAATATCTTAGAGATCACAAACGTTAAATGGGTGCTTACAGAGTGCTTAAACTGTGACCATGTTAACTTGATGTGGATGGGTATTGTTCTGAGTGTGTTTTTTTCTTTGTGAGTATAAGAAGCAATGACAAGATTTGTTAATGTAAAAGACATCAACACCATCAGCACACACAGTGATGAAGGACTTTTATGGTCCTTATGGAAGCTGTCTAAAAGTATGTCTAATGCACCAGACACCTTGTATTAACATAAGCTATATCAGATCCAAAAATGATTCCAAACACAACATCAAATCACACTATCCCCTGTCAAACAATAACTCCTGCCAATGTGTCCCATCTTTTCTTCAGAGGGCATGGAGGTAAAACAGTGCGATTGGTACTCCCTGAATATCTGGAAAGATGTTATAATGATTTTAATAGATCCCAGCTGGGCAGAGAGTGACGTAGGTGCACAATTTTGGACTGAGTCTGGCAGAAGTCCCTCAGTCTGCCTCTCTGTCCAGCACCCTCGGGAAACAAAAGAATGGATTTGCAGAAATACTCCAGCTAAAGAGACTGAAGCTGACATGGATCTCAGTGTCTGTTACAATGGCATGCTGCTTTGCGTTGTTGCCAACTGAGAGCTGATGGTATCAATCAGGCACATCCCCTTGTATAAATGCTCTCTTACGATATCCATTTGGGAGTCACACTGTCATTACTTGATGCTGTTCCAAGGTAAATTCCTTTTCCTTTACCCACTGCAAGATGGAATCAATAGTGCTTAATTTTCACTTGTATCATTTGCTTGTTAAACTGTACAGGGTAAATGTACTATGTGCATCAGTTACAATAACTGTTAGATGTCGTTGGGAGATTGAATTCATGTTTTCAGGTAAAGAAGGGTCTAGAGTGGGTGAGGCATGTTGGACTTCCCTCACTCTTTACCTCTTTGTGACTCATGTTAGTGAGTCTTAGTTCAATTCTAAATTTAGACAACACTTCTGAGCCTCAGTGGTCTCCATGTTGCTAATTCCCAGATTAGCTCAGTTACAGAATACACAATCTGTCACCACTCATAGTTGATAAATCTGTGTGTATGTGTGTGTGTGTATGCTTCGATTCTTGTGTTTAAATAATTGAGAGGAAATGATCTTCATAAGGTCCATCCTTTTGTGTCGGTCTTGTTGAGTCAAGACATTTTTGGCTGGGACTCTGCTCAGCAAGTTTGGTTCATAGTTTGATCAGGCTAAATCTAGAATTTGCATAAAGGGCTTAGCTTGGTCCCTGTGCTAATAGTGCACCATCCACACTGCAGCTGTGTTCACTTTCCACAACAATTATTGTATATAAACTCAAGCAAGTTGCATTCTTGGCAGTGCAAGAGTTGCACTGGCTTTCTGATGCTGTAATGGGCATTGTAGACAAATCTAAAGCAAGCACACAGAAAGGTTACTATTGAAATTTACAAAAGCAGTGAAAAGAAATGAAAACTTTCAAAATGGGTGAATTTCAAAATTTTTCACCACTTGTGTTGTGTTCTTTTTTTTTTTACCTCCCTTTTCTTCTTGTCCTTAAAAAATACATTTGCTTTCTGAGTGCTGGTGTATTTTTTAAGAGGGTGAAAGAAGAAGTGATTGGCTTGGGAGTATGACAGACCAATAAGCCAATCATCAACAAGGAGTCTCATGTTTTGAATGGCTGTAGACTGCAGTTTTCAAATTTCAAGACTATGTGCCAACTGCATGTAAGGTGTCATAGGTCTAAGTTAAGGTAACGTAAGGTCAGTTACGTTACAATTTGGTTTCATGAAAGTCTTACTGTGTGTTCAGACAGAATGCGAAGTGAATTTTAGAGGCGGTACAATTACATACAAAGTCAATACATGAGTAGACACAACTTTGCCCAGGGCAGTGTGAATTGACACAAAGACGCGATTGCATGAGTTGAAAATAACAGAAAGAACTGGAGTCTCTGGTGAGTTCTGCATTCAGTCAGACGCTGAAAACACAGAAACACTCCAACAGACATGGTCTGTGCTTTTGTTGCTAGCTAGCTTACAGCTGATGGTCAGTAATATGTATTTTGGCTGTTTGGTCAAGTGGTCAAATACACGCAAATGATGCCAGACGAAAATTTGCTTCATGTTTTGTCTGAACACACAGTTAGGGACTCAGTTGTCTTAGGATGTCCTCACCAGTATAGGGATGTGAATGTGTGTGCTGTTATTTATACACAATATTATATTGTGTGTGTGTTTGTGTGTGTGTGTGAGAGAGAGAGAGAGAGAGAGAGAGAGAGAGAGAGAGAGAGAGACAGAGAGAAACAATTACTATTTGATGAATTTTGAATTCACATACAATCTTTCCCCATCAAATTCAAAGCTCACTCTCACTTTCTTTCCCTCTCTCTCTGAACAGTCAATGGATGTGGTTTGTAATGTGTCTTGGGGGGAACCGCAGGAGTTTGCTCAAACTCCATCTGTTTAGCTAGCAAGTAAACCTGATGAATGAGATTCTCTGGTGTCTCATGCTCACTGAGCTAAGCAGAGGAAAGAACAGAAGGGGAGTTGTAGGGTGAGTTAGAGTGAGTGCATATGTGTGAGTGCATAACAGTTTCTATGTGTCTGTGTAATTACTGTACAGGTGATGATGTTTTTTCACAGCCTTCTTCATACCATATCAAACTTGATGTCTGTTTAAGGTAGTGCTATCAGTTTTTGAAAGGTATTTTTTTATCAACTGAACTCTCAGTTTTTCCTGATTGATTACATTCAAATGTAGCATCTTGAAATAGAGAACAACAAGGCTTATCTGTTGTTACCTTTGTTCAGATTATACCGAAATGAAGGAAATTCTTGAAACTAGTCAATTTGTACTATTTTTTCCAACTAAACCATGTACCATTTATTTGGTATTGCCCTTCAACATTACCATTAATTAGAACGAACAGTAAAAAAGAAAAAAAAAACGCCCGAAAAACAGGTGAAGTCTGTGTTTTTAAGACAGTTTGTTCACTCTTATTCATTTTGAAAGATCATCATGTTTCTATGGAAACAACCAAAAGTTTACTCATAGTCTCACAAGTAGTTCAACACATTTACTTGTATCTCTAATTCCATTTATATACACATCGTAGGACCATCCAGACAACCACAGAGCTTCTGGTCTGTGCTGCTTCACTAACTGAAGGACGACACTATAGCAAACACAATTATCTGCTGCCATAAAACACAGAACGTAACAGTTAAAAAGTGTTATTACTTTTCCATTGAGTGTGTTTATGCATTTTGCATAAATTGTGGGATTATTGCACCGCAAAATCTCTAAGGAGGGCCAAGAAGTTATTCATTCAGTGTGTTGGAAGACTGCGGCAGATGAAGCCGCAGATGGCTGAATAAGGGGGTGGGTTGGTGGGGGTTTTGGGGTGGGTTTGGTAAACCGGTAACAGACTGGTTTTCTCTGAGGCCCACCAGGCTCTGGCCACAGCACCAACACAGCCTGCGACCCTGATCCCCAGAGACAAGCATGGAGAGAAGAATGGCATCATGAATCTTGTGTTGTGAGTTGTTTTTGGGCTTCCAGTTGGCAAGGGAGCTTTGTGTGTATGAGTATGTGAGTGCGTGTGTGAGGGCATGTGTTAAGGCAATGATATAAATGGCACAATACTCTGTGATAAGTAATTTCACTCATACACACACACACACACACACACACACACACACACACATAGGCATGCTCCCCCCACACCTGCCCACAAGCTACTCTCCTTGTCTCACATACCCATATAGTCACACACACGCACACATATTCAGACACACTCTCACAGCTCCCCTCAGTGACTTTTCATTTTTATTTTTCACCTGTGTTTTCTCCTCAACCTTCACAGTTATCAAAGCCTATATTGCTTCAGCTCCATTGTCTAGGGTAAAGTGATTTGTCACGATTTGTGTGGACACAGAAATTCTTTTTTCCTCTGTGGATGTGCTGTCTAGACAATGCGTTCTGTTGCGGCAGCATTCACACAGCTGGGGCCTCCTTTATTTTTGCAGCCACTCTTTCGGTTTATGAAAGTGACAGATACTGTATACCCTGGAGGGAACTTTGGGACCTGTGCATGCTGCACTGTAAAAAAAAAAAAAAAAAAAAAAAAATCAGTACTGTGTACTTTAACCAGCAGAATGCCTCATCATGTTTTTGTACAGTTAACAAGTTAAGTGTGTCATGTCTCTTTTCTCAATGCAAAATAAAAATGAAAGTCATAATTGTTAATTTTCTGTTTTATCCTTGTGAATTAAGCAAAGATTAAAGACCGTTTCCATCTACAGTGCATTGCATGTGGTATAATTTTAATGAACCTGTGCTGGCTGTACCTTTATGGTAACTACACCTCTAATGGTTAATTCATGCAATTTCTTAATTATGACATCACACTATGCATTGATTGTAAAATTAAATTAATTATTAAATTAATGTTTTTTAATGGATTCATTACAATGTATGTACACTTACTGTAAAGTGCTGATATTTTTTCCCAAAAAAACCTACTGCATATTCATTGAAAGAGAATGCAAAGGATCTTTCAATTGTGATTCAGTCATCTCAGAGTCATCTCTTGTGCTTTTTTTTTCTTCCAGAATCACAAAAAACTACTACCTAGTGTTTTTGAAATGAGTTCTGTTTTTTTTTTTTTTTTTTAAAGTGACAGATATCTTCAAAAAGTACAAGACAATGTTTGAAAGTCTTAGCAGAGAAGAGCTTGGTTGGTGATTAGATACACTTCTGACAATCCTCCACAACATCCTCTTAAAGTTGAGCCCGTAACTATGACTATCATATTGTGAAAATTCACTCTAAGGCAAACACTATGGTGTAATTTGGCTTATTAGTGAGTATGACTATACAGCCCACAGGGACTGGATCCACTGTGAACTACACAGCTATGTTTCTCTGTCTGGCCTAACTCTTTCTGGTTATTGATTGGTTCTCTGAAACTCTGATGACTTCAAGTCACTGCAGGTCTTATCTGATCTGATCTAATGCCTCTCTCTCTTTATTCATCTCTCACATATACTCTATGCTGGGGCTCAGTGATGTGTGATTGTACGCGTACTTGTGCGTACCTCCATTTGTGAGTGTGTGTGTGTGTGTGTTCATGCACATAGAGGGGTAAAGGAAAAATAGCAAAGGAATCAATAACCATCTCTGTGTGACAGCAGAGAATAATAGAGGTTAAACGAATTAACACGGCACTTTGTTTCTGCCACACACACCTCCATAAGAATATTCTCATAGTTAAATCAATTCTAGGCCATATCTGCTCTTTTGTGTTTGTTCAACAATTCCTGTGCTCAACACATGTCTAAGCTGTTATAAGGCAATGCGCCTATTTCACCCACATCCATAAAGGCATCGATTTCTAGGGTTGCATTCAATTTTGGTAAATAATGCTATTGCCAGAATCAGACTTTAACATCTTGGGGTGACACCACTCAAAGTCTACAGAGACTGTGAAAACTTGTTAGTATTGGAATCCATTTTGACTGCTGTGAATTCTAGCTGATCATAGCTCCTGTTCTCTGTGAAGACACAAACTTTTCACTTGTTCTCTAATAGGGAAGTAAAAGGAAAACCTGTGAGTGATACAAGTTCTGAATGCAATTTGATCTTTTTTTTTTTTTTTTTAATCTACGCTGCTACGCTACGACTGCAAAGTTTGAAATTTACTTTCTGCTTTTATATATTTACTTTAATTTTTCCTCCACTGCAGTGCCAGTAACAGGTTGACTTTGAAGCTTTGTTCCTTGTATAAGCAACAAACCCTGGGAGTCCCTTACGCACAAGATGACAAGATGAAAGATGAAAGATGCTCATTTTTATTTGCACTTACTTTCAGAGCAGATGCTTGCCGACATGATCTACAATAGCAATAATAAGATAGTTAGACAAATGTAAACTGATTGCATTTTCTATCTGTCCCATGGGGATTTAAAGGTGCAGTTCAGTTGGTTGCAATCTGCAACCTCACTGCTAGATGCCACTAAATCTTACTCACTGCATACACTTTAAGCAGCCGTTCACAGACTGTTGGAAAAATGTGCTAATTTAGAAGTGACACAGTAGTTACAGTTGTCACTGAACATGCACTGACTCTTGCTGAAACCACAAGCTTGTGTCTTTTTTCATGTTTACCAGATTTTTTTAACCTTTGCTATTTTCCCTGGAGTCTCGACTTTACTGCTACTGCTTTGTGATTGATTGAGTTTTAGGGTTTCACTTCTAAATGCCACACCTTTCCCTAGACACAATTGATAGCTAACCTTTCAGCTGAAGTTAATCTTTGTAACGATTGTGGATTATTGACACTCATTAGAGGGACCCGCTAATGAGTAACCACTTTCTAAAAATTGAGGGGGAACAGTAGTGGTTGTGGAGGGTAGTAAAAGCAGAATCCAACCCCCAGTATCCTCTATTCTGGCCCCTATGTTCTTCCACATTCTACCAAATTAGTGGCAGCTCGAAGATAAAGGACAAATTAAATTAAAAAAAGTTGCACTTTGTTAATATCTCTGCCACTTTCTCCTGCTCACTTTTCTGTAACATGATTTGATTCAGCCTGTTTGGTATATGGTGGAAGAAGTTTCTCAAATACTGCCAAAATAATACCAATGCCACATGGAATAGCACTTCCATAAAATTAAAAGACCTGCTTTTGAATTCCCTTAAAGTAAAATTAAGGAAAACATGCCGTAAAATCAGTAATTATAAGTAGTATAAGTAGTAAGTAGGCTCTAATAAAAGTAAAAGTAGGCATTGTGGAAATGCCTTGTGTTTGAGCAGCAGAAATGGTTATTTTAAGCAATTTATCATTTTTTTAGGAAATTTTATGAGCTAAGTGTGTGTTGTGCATGTAACACTACAATCCGCAATGTAACTAGTAACTACAGCCATCAAATAGATGTAATGAAATACAATATTCCTTTGCTTAGAACATGAAGTATCAAACATTCACACAAATACATAGAGTATCATGTACAGTACTGGTGCAAAAGTTTTAGGCACTAAAAGTAAAGTGAGGCTGCTTTCAAAAGTAATGCCATGAATAGTTTTTATTGATAAATTAACTTTTCAGTAAACAAAATTTTCAATAAATAAATCAATATTTGGTGTGACCACGCATATCATCTGCTGCAGGACTCCTTTTTCTTCTTGTCTGTGAAGATAGTTCTTAATAAGTCTGGTTGTATTTTTGGGATTATTGTCATTCTGCAGAATACATTTGGGACTGATTAGACGTCTCCCTGATGGTATTGCGTCATGGATAAGAATCTGAACATTTAAAGTGCCTAAAACTTTTGCACAGTACTGTATATATGCATCTTCTTGTTTACATATGTGCATATGTGGGTGACCATCAGACCTCATGGCTACTTATATTTGTGCATGTGTATCAAAACACCACAACAGCCAAGAGAGTCAAGAGAGTCATTGCATCTGCAGCCATATCTTGGGGTGGTTTGCCAAACCTCAGAGAGACAATTTGGTGTTATCCTTTGTATGATATGGCTATAAAGGGGCCACAGTTGCTGATGACAGATGACAAACCCAACTGCACCTCACCCCCAACTCTGCAACCCATCCTTTCCCCAAGAGTACAGCCCTGCCTGTGGCCAGCTCGCCGTCTGTCTGGAATGTACAGCTGGGGAATTCACTTCCACCTGTTCTGCTCTGTGTGCGGTAGGTTGACCTTGCCAAAACATATCCATGTGCCTGGCACCGGTGTGCAGAGACCTTACATAGAGTACTGTAAACATCTAAGGCCAAAAGACAAATGCTCAACAGAACAGGGCATAGTGATGCTCGCCAGGAACAGGGTCAAATAAAACATTTAACATGGGCTTAGAAGATCCTTGTGTTCATTTGGTTTGACACTAGTGAATATGCCATTTCTTTTGAAGAAAAAAAAAGTTGCCTCCCCCAGCAACTTCTGTTGTGGTGTCCTTGTGTGAGGCAACAAACTCCTGACTTCTCCAGTGGAGCTACAAACATGACCACCAGTGTAAATATGGTTGAACTTGGCAGCTCTCCCAAGCAAAAGTAGAAGGCTGTGTTTGTAATGAGCAGCGACTAGGTGTGATGGTGTTACTACATAGCCTCATAGTTGTATAGTCTTGTGAGTTCAGATGTGTACACAGACAGTCTGTCAACAAACCTTTGGGAGTTTGGCTTGGCAGCAGTGAAAAAATGAAGGCTGAAATATGTAAACAAACCACACACCTCATGAAGGTGGAGCTCAGAGCAGTGGCAGTGATTTGAATAGTGAAGCGGAGTGACACTTTTGTCACAATAATCCAGTCTAATGGATTCTGTGAGTGTAAACATTACTACAAAAAATCACCACAATAAATAATATAACAATAAAAAATAAACAACCAATACATAGAAATGTGATAATTTGTGTACCTTTGGTGATTGACTTCAGCTATATGTTGTCTTTGTCATTTGCAAGGTCTTTGAAGTTGTTTCTGTGAATTAATTTAGTGCATCAAAGAATCTTCCTATATAGCAGAACAGAGGTAAATTGTCACTTAAAGTTTGAAGCAGTAACATAATATATATTAATAATATACGATAACTTTGCCATTAAGGGGGAAAAAAAACATAGAAAATGTATGGATTTAATTTCTGCTAGCTCTGATTTGCTCTTACAGCTGTACACATTTTACACCAAACTAAGAGCAGGTATGAAAGGTCCATAAAAAAAATACAGTTTAACTTATGTCTGTCACCTTTGCAGGTCTGTCTGGATATTCAACAAGGTAGCATAATGACTTCAATATTGGGAGTAGAGAATAATAAATTAATTGTAGATGCTATTTCAGTTAAAGACTGAAGTTTATGGCTTTGGCCTTTGAAAATGAGTAGAGGAAATGAATACCCTGGCCATTAGCAGTGTCTGAAAATACACCAATACTGAGCTGTTTCCATAGCAATACTGTCAGGTAACATAGATTACAGTTAATGTGGTAGAAAGATATCCGTAGTGAACTAGAAGTAAAGTAAAAGTTGAAATTTTTCTGTTGTTAGTAGCCTTTAGAAAAGAACAAAATCTTGCAGATCAGAGTCTAAAAGATGATGTGGTACAGTATGGACATGGTCCTACATGTTGCATTTGCCAAAAGTCACAACCAATGGTGTTGATAAAGTTCTCAATGTCGATAGATAGGCTGACAAAACTGGGTTTGTATTAACACTGCATCTTTAGATCATGTGCATGAGGGCCTAAAAAAAAATCTGTGTGTGGCTGAATGTGGCTTCACCAGAAACCACAAGGCAACATAAAAACAAAATATCTTTCACTTTACTTTTGGGACTTTGAAATCTCACTCCTCAAAGGCATCTTTTATTTTATTTTATTATTTTTTTTTTCTCGGGCACACAGAGAAAACAACTCCTGAGAGATTTCCAAAATACCTTTTGTCAGGTCTTTGTTTTCTGCCTTGTGAAGGCCTTATTGCTATTCATGTCATCTCTTTGGGCCTGTCACATTTCGCCATATCAGCTGTTTGGAGAGACACTGTTCCTGATGTCCGTGAATTTGGAAGAGGCTCTCTTTTCCTCTCGATGTTTCTTGCCAGTTTATTTTCGGGAAAACCAGACTGTAGAGAATTTGTGGGCTTACTGAAGCCTCTTCAATGTCTAATGAAGATGCAAACCTCAATGCTTACTCAAAGCTACAGATCCTTTTGAATAATGCATGTATTAGCATGAGTGACCTGATTTTGATTCTGTATGTGTGCATACTGTATCTCTGCTTGGAAGTAGACTTTGAAATGTAGTGTAGATATTTGACCTAGGTCGACTGGCATTACTGAATGGACATCTTTTGTAAGCACATTTAACCCAAATTATTAGATTACTAATGGTCTTCTTTGCCTTTGAAGTTAAAAGCACTTTATCTCCACTCTGACTTGATTTATTGGTATATCGATATTCATTTGTACTTGTATGTCTTGATCAAAGCGTTTGTGTGCCTATATTCTTTCTGCTGGGATGCATTTATTTTTAGACATAAAGCATCACACTAATTTGATCAAAGCAGCAATATAGTGAGACTGCAGGATATTCAGAGCCACTAATGGGAGATATGACCTCTGATGTGTACTCTTCCCAGAAAGATACAAGTGAATTTCAAGGTCCATGGCTTCCCTTCTGCATCTTCTCGTTGGGTTGATTTATACTAAGAAAAGAAAACTGATGAAAAAGAGAGTCTCAAGAGGTGAAAAGGCATAAGTCAAGGAAGTCCTGAGATGCTGAGCAAACCCTCTGTTTTTCTTGAATCAGTCCAAGCAGAAGCAAAAGAGCAATGCACTGGCAATACATGGCTCACTCCAACTGTTGTAATTAATACAATTTGTTAACTATACCAAAAAAGATGATAAATTGTGCATCCTCACTCTCTTTTGCCAGACAAGAAAATTGACACTGGACGATTCTGCACAACTTCAGTATCTACACAGAGCAAATACAGTATAGTTAATCTTAAGAAAAGATTGTGGTTGTGGCAAATGAACTATGATTACAGTAAGGCAACAAAAACACTTAAATAAGCTTAGGGCATTATATATTTTTTTGTCATGATATCTCCTGCTTGGTCCAGCACCTGTGAAGAGAATTTTTTGGATGTGTGTACTTTTTTCCACTGATGGTCAGGGCGAGCTGACGAAAACACTTGGATAAGGTTAAACACAGATTGTGGTTATGGTTACTAAAAAAACATTAATTACAGGTCTGAGATGGGACGTGAACTCTGGTCTCCTGTAAGAAACCACCTCTCCACATAAGGGGCACACTACTGTCTGCATTAGTGCTGAATGTTGGCATGCAAGGAATTGTCCAATATTGATGTAGTTTGTAGGGATATTGGGCTGCATTTAGACCCACACTTGCGTTGGCAGTCTAAATGTATTATTGTGTGTCAGCCAGAGCAGAAGTGAAACTGGAATGATACAGTATGATGTAATTCTAGCAGCTGTTTGCCACAGTGTGTGGCAAGCAGCTATAGTAAAGTTTATAAAAGTAAATTAAAAGTTCAAAAATCATGTTCATAGGTAGGTAGTTCATAGGCAAAAGTTTATACCTCACCCACCTCCCTTAATTATTTCATTTCTGAACACGGTAACAAACACAAAGGATAGGATAACTATGATTGTACAGTTAACTAGGCGGACTTCAAGATCATCTTCCCCTGTCTGTGGCTGTATGTAAAGACATGGTATGTATGTATCTTTAGTGAACCACGTCTGGCTTGATAATGCAGAGCTGCAACTGGTAAATGGGTTCTCAGTCTGTGTAATTGTTCACAGATGTAGGCTTAAATTGTTTTCCCAGCTACAGAGGATCATCCTCAGTGATGAATCCCATCATCATTCTGTCTACCTTTTTATATATATTTTTTTCTGTCTCATTCATACCACTGTCACAAACTTCTTCCAGCTTCATCAACCCCCTCTTTATCACTGTCTCTCCTCTCTCCCTTTGTCTCTCTGTATTTTCCCAATTTTTCAGTTTTCTTTTCTTTCCTCCTTCCTTCACCTGTACTTGTTCTCTAACATCTCTTTTATCTTTTTTTTTCCATTTGTCCATCGTTATTTAATCTTTCTTTCTGTTTTTCTCTCTTCAAACTTTCTTTTACATTTTTCATCCCTTCATATCTCTCTGCCATCCCTGTCTATTTTTGTCTTCTATTCTTCTGTCACCTTCCTTTTTATCCTTCTGTCTCCCTTTACTTGTTACCTTTTTTCAAACTATCCAACTTCTTCATCCTTTCCTCTCCCCCTCCAACTGGCCTTTCTCCTTTTTTTTTTCTTTTTCTCCCTCTCTTTATGTCCTCCCCTCCCTTTCTTCATTCTTTCCCTCTTCCCTCTCTTGTAATACCTGCGCAGCCCTATTCCCTATCATCAGCTCTCCCTTTTTTATCCACCCCCTTCTTTCTCTCTTGCCTGTTTCACCCTCCATGCCTCTCTGAAAGAAGATGATAACACCTAATGTTGCTCTATGCCACTCAGTCAGTCAGGGTTATCTTGTTCTTCCCCTCTTATCACTGTAATATGACACCACCTCTTATTCCTACACAACAACCTCCACATCGACTCAAATGGCTGCTTTTTTACACCACGCATCCCATAAGACTGGAATAATTGTTTACGATCCAGTGCCCAATGAAATTTGCTTTCAGAGAGTGAGAGCCTTTTTTTTTTAAAGCTCAGCTTGCAACATTGATATTTCTCTCAACCAGTAGAGTGTCATGGGTGAATTCATTAGTGTATTTTTGCCTTTGGCTGTTGGTTTAGACAGCCTGACAGAGATTGAGAGATGAATTGATTAATCTTAAAAGTAAGTTGCTGGGTTTACTACAGCTCTGTCTGGTACATCTAGTACTTTTTGAAGAATTTATCAGTTTGCAAAGTCGACTAGAACTACAACTACTCAACCCTGTGGAATCATTAAGATAAAGAGCAAACATCTTTTTTAATTTCTATCTCTTTTACATAATTTAGCCATGTTGGACGCCCTGTGAGGTAGTTATTAAGACACTTCGGCAAGACATATTTCTATAAAATGTCCTTTATCAGCCAAAATCACCAACTGGGCCTGCAGTGTCCAATATCTTCTAACTGAGACACTGTGGGTTTGTCCTTTTTTTGCTAAATAAGATTCTGGTGACAGGTATGCACACTGGCTGAAGGTCCTCTAAAAAAAAAAATTGAAACGCAAGGGAAATAATAATAATTTTATGAAAAAATATGAGATATTTCCCTTATCTCATCTATTTATCAAGGGTCTCTATTTTACTTTCCTCTTTCCCAACACCATTACTCCATCTACATACAGTAGATGCTGTAGTAGTACAGCTGTACTGAAAAGACCCCTTTATGTAATGCACTCCAATACTTTACAATAGAAATGAGGGGCAGTTTACAGGAAGTACCAACACTGACTGTCTCAGTATGGTGTTGAGTTATCACGAGCCTCCAGAACAGCTTCAATGCAGCATGGATTTCTTTAAGTACCTTAAAGTTCATTCTTCTAAAAGAAATGTTCTCACTGATCAGAGATCGGGGTGACTGTCATGGCCATAGCATATGATTCACATCTATTTCATTCTCATCAAACCATTCAGTGACTTCTCATGCTCACTGCTTGCGTTGTCATCCTGGAAGAGACCACTTCAATGAGGATATAAATGTTAGGTTAAAGGTTATCACTCAGAAAAGGTTTATATTGATTTTCAGTGACCCTTCCCTCCAAGAGGACAAGCAGAGCCAACCAGCGAAATGCCCACCACAGAATCACACAGTTGCCCCACCACTGTAAGGGGTCAAACATTCAGGCCTGTACTGATCCTATAGATCTAAATGCAGATGTTACTTTTGTCACTGTTCCTATTGAAACACCAGCCAGTTGACCAGTCGTTGTGACTGAAGCTCTTGCCATCTTTGCCTTGATAATGAACTCTTTTCTAGTCTCTTAGTCACGTAGCCATCTTGATCCAGGTCAGCTGGACCTGCTCAGCATTTTTATACATGTCACAGATCATGATGGGTAGGTACACCTGTATGGAAGTATTTGCATTTATATGTTTCTCAGCCTATTATTTTAATTAAAGATATCATCATTGCAGTTTACAAGTCCATAGTGATTAAAATGCATACAGACATTTGTTCCAATGTTTCCTAAAACAAGAGGAGTACCTTTTACCTCTTTGTGTAGGCTCAGCTCAGGCCATTATGATTACATCTTTTGAATCAATTAATCGGCACATAAACTTGTACATAAAATTCCTCAACACAGCACGAAAAGGGGGAACATTACTAGTCACAAACATATGACTTCCACTTGTCCATCTTGGGAGCTCGAGCAAAATTCTAAATGCATCATTAAATGCCACCTGAAGCTTTTTCATTTTTGCCTTACCATAACTGCACGACAAGTGGGCTGTGTAGAGTGGAGCACAGTAGGCTCTAAAAAGGGCTGTTTTAACATCGTCTGTACACATATGAAATTTGCATGCCAGCATATTGGCTTGTGCATACAGTTTGCAACACTGGCGCTGGCACATCGTCGTCTTCACTCAGATCATTCCTGTTGATGTGACCCAAATATCTTACTTTGTTCACCACATTTAGCGCTTGGTCTGCCATAAAGAATGAAGGAAAATTTTGCTTCTCGTCCTCCTTGATTTTAGCAACCATGACAACACTCTTTTTAGAGTTAAATTTAATGTCATACTGCACAGAATAACTTGAGCAGACTGAGCAGTTGCTATAAGCCAGCACTATAAGGAGACAGGACGACTAAGTCATCAGCATATATCAGACGGTTAATAAGACTATCCCTCACCATACATCCAGTCTTACACTCTTTTGACTTTTTAGAAAGGTCATCCATATACAGATTGAAGAGAACAGGTGACAGTATTCCACCTTGTTGGACACCATTGGTCACTAGGAAGGGTGCAGATATACTCTTACCCCATCTAGCTTGCATGGTTTGATACACATACCAAATTTCAAATTCCAATACAATAGAAACTATATAAATGCAGCAGTAGTGGAAGGTTAAGAAGCATAAGTGAAATTGTGTTCCTTGGTAAGTTATGTTTAGGCAGGTGAAAGACAAATGGGCAAATACAGGCATAAATGACCAACTCACCTGCATCAACAGCATCTGCAGATATTTTTGTAAACAATCTGTTAAGGGTGTCAAGAATTTTCATATCAGTGCATCTCTCACTTTTTTGTCTGTTTGACTGCTGCATGTATGCAAATGATGTACTGTTATGCGTATATATGCAAATTATGTACAATAATTCATTGTGCAAACAACATTGGTTCACATCTGACGCATCTAGGTCACTGAAGTGGTACTCAAAAAATTTGTCCAGGGTTGGCAGGTCTGGGTCTATAAATTTATATTCTGGATATTTTACTGGTTTTGATTACTGGCACTATTAAAACAGATAACACAGAGTCAGGTAGTATGTCATGCATTCACAATCCAGAAAAAGACATAGCAAATAACACTGAGATTCTATGACTAGCATACTTCAGATGTTCTGCTGTTATTTGGTCAAGGCCACATGCTTTGTTCACTGCCAATTTCTCAGTGGCACAACACACTTCATCAGGTCTAATAACCACACCGTTATTGTTAGAAACATCACCAACATTACATTCATCATTGACACAGTTAAAAATATCCCTATAATGTTTTTTCCACAGTTCAGCAATATTTTCAGATCCAGTAACCCCATCAATACTGGATGGCAAGGCCATCTTACTGTTATTGATAACCTTAACTTCTTTCCAGAATTCATTAACATTATTCTGCTGAAGCTTTTTGGCTATGGAATTCACCCTCATGGCTTGCTCATTTCTTTTTAATAACGCGTACAGCATATTTAAATCTAGCATTTGTGTGTTTCTTGTGTTCATACTCTGGGCCATGCCTAGCTTTTCCTGATAAAACCCAGTTTTTAAAAGCTTCCTTGGCCTCTACATGGAGTTCAGACACACATTCATTTTTGGTAAATGATTTATGGCCATTATTTAGACAGTTCACAATTTTATCATACATTATACATAGATCACAATTGTGGTTTTGGTTCTTACAGCTAATGTTGCCACACAGAATAGCATCAAGTGGTACATCAATATTAATAGGCTCTTATCAGTCAGTGAATTGTAATGCCAGAAGTCATATTCTGTAAGCCTTGACCAATCTATTTTCTCACTTTGTTCATGGCTATTGTAACTGGTCAAGTCAGGTAGACTCTCAACATTTAATAACATAGAGCCAGGTATGTGATCTATTGTGGCCAGACCATACAAGAGTTCAACTTTCTCTAGACAATCATGAGCATCGGCTATACATAAACAGTGATCCAGCCAAGATGTTGTATGCCATGCTTCACTGGTATATGTGTAGCTATCTACTGGTAACAGCACTTTGCAAGAAAAGAAACAACTTGCTATCTTGATAAAATTGAATCAAGTGTTGACTAAATAGGATGTTATTATCTGAGATATCAGCAGTCATATTACCCACAGCAAATATACATGGATATGCAATTACTTTAATAAAAAAAAAAACGTATAAAAGTGAGCCTGTTGAGATATTCATCTCGTTTTGGTAACATTCATAAGGAGTGTAAACATTTAAAATTACTAAAACATTCTTATTATGTACAACTTTAATTGCTATGCACCAGTCCACCTCTAGCCTAACCATGCTAATCAGTGGATAATATTTCTTATGCCAGAGAATGGCCACCCCCCAAGGTATCCCAAGGTATTCTGCCTCACACTATTCTCGTGCTTAGATCTGTTGTGGACTCCCCTGCCCCATGGAAATCATTATTAACGCAATGAAGTTTATCTAAGTCTTGTTTAGCTAATAAAGTCTCTTGTATACATAAGATATCAGCATTTTCCAGGAGCTTGTCAATAACAATGCGTCGTGTCTCCAGCACTCTGTCCTCGGTGTAAGCCATGCAAGTTATATGACACAACTCTAATAGAGATAAATTATGGTCATATCTACATTGCAGCTTATACCCAAACCCCCGCACATTCCTTTCAGTAATAAGTATTTTTACATCCACTGGCCCTGTGTTAGCCCTGAGTTTGCGCACCTCATGGAAACGCTGTACAAAAGTCCCTTCTGGTCAAAACTGTGGCTCATACATTTCGCCCATCTCATCACACTTGGGGGTCATTTTCAAGGAGCTAAACCGACTTTGAGCAGTGTCTATCTTTTAACAATTTACATCGTGGCAGACTTTGTCTTTCAGATAATTAGCCAGTGTCACTGACTCTAAGTCAGGCGAGAATTTTGTAGCAAAAACACTCACCAGCTTAGTCTTTATACCTTTTATGTTTCCCCCAACGCTGGTTCCAACAATGCCGCTTTTCGTCTTCTCCCTGGGAAGATTCAGATGGGGTTTGGACTGTATAGTAGCATTTCCAGTGACATGTTTTAGACAGCTGCCCTTCTTTACTGCATGGCTCCACACACTGCTATATCTGCTGTTACTATACGGAGATCCTCGCAGACATTTGTTTGCTCAAATATAGCCTGTTTCATGGTAGAAATGTCTGTGCTTAGACATTCAGTTTTCCCAAGCAGACAAGAAACGTCAAGGTTGTTGAAAGTCACAGACGGAAGTTAGTCTAAATAATGAGACACAAAGCGAGGGATGTTTTCACCAGCTTCCTTAAGTAATCTCAAACAACTCTTAATGTTATTTACATCCTTATGCGTCCCTTTATGTAGTACAAAGCATTGGAGCTTGGGAAGAGTTCAAAAAGAACTTTCTTGGAACTCCATTCCAACCTGAAGTGGTTCACAGCCAATAAAATAATGTCATCCTAGCTTAGAGTTTTCATTTTGACGATGAGGAAGTCTAAAAGTTCATCATCCACAATAATTTTGCCATCGACAGCCATGTAGATCTCTGGTTTTATTCAAGATTTACTCAGCCAACCTCTACCAACTGCCTTCGCCATCTTATATTATTATTTATATGTGTGAGCCAGTATGTGCATGGTTATATCATATTCACGTACAGCACTCTGAATGATTTATTTGCCTGTTTGAAGTCTGGCAGCAGGGCAGGCAGTCACAAGGTATTTGGTTATGGCCTCCTAAATCTCAGGGGAGAGTATTGACTGCCTAGAGTGAGCTAATTATTGATGCTAACTGCCTGTAATGCTGCCAATGCGTAAAGAATTACTGGCGCCCCGCAGATAAACCCCTCAACCTCTGCTTCCTTGTCATTGTCGAACACAGTCGGCTCATGTACCGCCATACAGTACATATACACTTATGGGCAGACACACAGGGAGTTAGACAAATGGGGAGGCACAGTGTAGATTTATTTTGTGAAAGTCACAGTCATGTAGATAAAAGATGCTTTCATTGCTGCTTCAATTGCAATGCAAATGTGACATGAGGCTAAAAACCAATAAAAAACATTTATCAGTTGATAGCGTTCAAGGTCAAATACTTTTCCTTCTGTAAGCCACAAAATGACAGTTCAGGACTTTCTTGATTTTAAGATGCTTGTTTTATTGTAGAGAATGTTGGATCCTCAAAAATACAGACACCGCATACCCCTGGATCATTTCTCACATCGAGATCTATATCTAAGAAGAGCTAATAAAGGTTTCCACTGATTTTGAATTCTTAAAATAAAGAAATTTGATTTTGGAATTCACTAGCTGACTGTATTTAAAGAGATAACTTTTAAGCTAATAATAATAAAGACTACAATAAGAACCGAATTAAATCTGTTATATATACAGTAGGTCTTAAACATCATTTTATTGCATTATTTGTTTTCTTTTTGCAATTACCATAAATAAACAAGACCAGCAGCAAAGAAATTGCAGCATCTATGGAACTTATGTATAACATTTTACAGTGAGTAATTTTATGGACATCCATATTTTCCATTGGAAAGAAGTGGATTGTCCCTCACAGGCTGAGAGGGAGTCACTGTCCGACTGCAGATATAGAACCTCCTTAATTTTTGGAAATACTAGAACTAGCAGAGCTGCTGGTGTGAGATAGAAGCTATTAATCATCTTGATCATGTTTTCATTTATTAAGTATTTAAAGTTTGAACGGAGAAAGAGAGAAGGACGTATATACTGGGCCCTGTCTCCATTTCTGCCATAGCCATTCCAGTCCCTCTTCAACTACCCTGTCCACACACAGACACACACACACACACACACATACACACTGCTCATTTCACACTCAGATACCTCAGGTTTTGTTAATAGAGGTCACATTGAGATGGGCCTCCTGTATGTAACAGTCCCCCTTTATGATGATGAGAACCACCCCCCTTACACACACACACACTCATGCTCTCTCTCTCTCTCTCTCACACACACACACACATACCCATATTTCTAGACTGAACTTGCGTGTCTGTGCATCTGTCTAAAATGACATTCGACTGTTGTTGTCTGCACTTTGTTTTTGTATTTCACTGCAAGTTTTCATGTCTGTATCTATTACAAGATCAAACGATTAAAAGACCGTCTACGATGTGTTAAAAAGCATTGATGTGTTTGTGTACACACATTTTGCAAACAATTTAGCTTATCTTAACATGGCTGTCCATTATTCCACTGTATATTTCCTTTCTCTCTCACTTTTATCTGTCTCTCTCTCTCTGTCTACCATCAGTGTTCTACCAGATTGATCTATTGGCCCAGCAACACGTCGGACCACCCCTCCATTTGACACCATTGACAAATAGATAGCCAGCCAGTGAGTCAGGCCTGTGACCCTGTCATTCCCTAGCTAGACTGATTGGATTCCATTTGTCCCTGCAGAGGAAAGGCAGCGATTACAAACAGATAAACAGAGTGGGACTGCATGGCGGTTGGCCAGCACTGCCTGCTTGAATCCCCTGTGACAGGAGAGGAGATTGAGAGTGTGTGAAAGTGGTAGGCTTGAAAACAGGGAGTTTCAAGGCCAGATTGTTTACTGCGGCGGTGCAGCAAGGATGATGGAGGTTGCACCGAGCATGACATGACTGTGAGTCTTTAGAGTTTAGAGGGTTTTTTTTTTTTAAATTAAGGAATTCAATATTTCTCACATCTGGTGCTTTAACATCTCCCATCCCACAAAAATATTGGAGGGAGGAATTTTACTGTACTTTAGAACAAACTGAGATGTGACAGTTTATAGGACAGGATGATGCCGTTCTGTTTCGCAGCCTCTATATGACACAATAGCTGAACTGAGGCATTAAATCCTCCATAAGTTCCTCATGGAGATTCATCTCATCACAACAATGGTCATCTGAGTCACAACAAAAACACAATTTAACAGCATATGAAGCCACATTTGTGTATGCAAGGTCAAAATTTCTTCTCTTGGCTTGCTTGATTGCTGTTTAAAAGCTCCAATGAAATTGTCTATCAGACCTGTTGAAGGTTTAATGTAAATCTACCAAAAGCCTTTAATTTGAAGGCTTCATTTCCTGTCACAGCCTTGTCTATGGCATGGTCTGAACACTACAGCAATCCTTGTGTTGACCTTGTTTTGTTTTTTTTTTTCTTTCTGTAATCCTTTTCTTTTCTACTCTATTGATTTTGTGTTTAGAAAATAAATAAGGGAGAGATTTATGGCAGTTTCTATTAATATCATATCTTCCTTTCATTTAAGATGGATTTGCAAATCCTTCAAATGCTTCAAATGCCCTAGCAGTGACTGAAAATGACCATCAATTGTAGGACAGATAAAGAATCCACTGAAATAATCATTTATACATTGGTCTGTGTCATTACTCTTATTAACTGATGTTGGTATCACATTACTGGTTCAGCCAGTTCATTAAAATACATAATTATCTTTCTTGGTTAAACAATCCAGAAAGTGTGTGCAGTGATTACCAGAGATACCTTGATCGCATATTCTTTTTTTAAAATGTATCTTACTTTGCTATGAATTACGTAACCTTTCCCTGTATTGTTAGTCATGTTTTGAGTGCTGTAGTATAACACTCCTTAACACGACTCACTGCATGACCTGCACGATGGTTTTGTTTTTGTTTTACATGTGGAGACGGGTTTAGCAGGTTAGTTAAGGTTAGCTAGTTATTTTTATAATCATTTGTTCTGGATTTGTTTTGCACCTCAGCTGCGTACTCTCATGTGTCTAAGGTGGGTTAATGATGAAGAGGAATATCTCTTGTGCTGGTGGGGCGAGGACAGGCCCTGTTAACTTGGCTCTCCGGCAAGTCCCAATGACAAGAGGCTTCACGGGCCATAAACCCAGAGGGATGAGGGAGAGTCGAAAATGGCCGACCGTCTCAATTTTCTGCCAGACTGCCTCTCACCTTCGCTCATTTTGTTCTGCCTTTGTGTGTGTGTGTGTGTCTCTTATTCAGATGATCTCTTCCTCTCAGATGATCTCATCCTTCTCTGTAATTCAGATTCTCTGTTTGGTTCATGTTGTGTTTCATATCTATCCCTCTTCTCTCTTACATGCTTTTTTCTATTTCTCACACTTGCTCTTAACACACACACACACACACACACACACACACACACACACACACACACACATACCACATGACAATGATCCATGACACGGGCATATTGAAACTCCACCCTGAAGGTTTGGATAAGTGTTTGTAGAGAATGGATTCAGAGTTTGAGCTAAGCGGTGCGTGTTACCATACGCACAAACACACACACACTATCTTGGGGTTGCTTGTGGAGCATTACTAAGCCAGCCGAGCAGAATGGCAACTTGATTATGATTGCTGTTGGCGTATCAGGTCGCAATTATCAACGCTGGCTTATTCACTCTTTAATTGCCTCATTTAATTTGTTCACATTTGGTGCTGAACAATGTCAACCTGCTGCAGTTGAAAGCGATTTGCTCCAAGGACATGTAACATACAGGACATACCGTGTGTGTGTGTGTGTGTGTGTGTGTGTGTGTGTGTGCTCGAGTGTGTGGGGGTGCAAGCATGTATCTCAGCATGTGCTAGACACTGCTAAAGTACGCTGTGAGGAGGCTGGGTGTTAATTCTGACACTCACTTTGAGAGAGTTCCCTATTCATTGTTATTTTTATATATGCTTCCTTATGTACACAGTGTTTTAATAGGTTTTATATACCAAACTAAATGTTTGATGGGCTCCATTACGCTATTTCAGTGCTTTCCTGCTTTTTGCTCATTAATTTGTAGGCCTTCATTTGCGGGAGCTTACAAGTTCTACCAAAGTTCTGACGTTAAAAGAAGTCATGATGAACTTGAAAAAAGAATTTTGATCAAATTACTTTTTAACTGATAGGATCAGGTAGATCTGATAGACCATTATTAGATTATCAAATCTAAGAAATGCAAATCAGCTGTGTCTTTGTGAAGGAAGTTCATCCCAGGGAATGGAAGTAAGTATAGTACTGTAATATTAAATAGCTTCCAGTTTAAAACCAAACTTTTCATGAAGTGAATGCACTGGGTGATGTGAGACTGCCACAGCAAATGCCAGTTTGCAAGAAAAACAAAACAACATAACTGTTCACCTGAAATAACTTAAGGAATAAATAATGAATCCTGCTACATCCTCCTTTAGGAGTTCAGGTTTTCAATATAGTAATCAACAAACAAAAACATCCATAAAGTTTAATTAAGAGAGGTCAGTCTCCGTACTTTTTAGCTATGCTAGCAGCACGGCTCTAGGGATAGCAAGTTCAGCCTGTCTGTCTGCCCACCACTTTGGTGCAGAATGAAATACATCAACAACTATAAGATTGCTATGAAGTTTTGTACTGACAACCGTCCCAAGAAAATGAATCCAACTGACTTTGAGATACTTTTCCTCTATTAAAAAAAAAAAAAAAGAAATCTCATCAAAGTTGAGTTTATGTCTAGAGTTTGATTATAGAACTAACAGTGAAAACAGAACTCATCCCACAGTACAGAGCATGTGTTTGAACATCTGCTCTTATTGATTCAAACAGAGTTGTGGCATTGGTGTTTCTTGACCAAACTCAAAAAAATGTACAGCAGGTGCAACTAAAAATGTGGCTGTGTCGTTGATAGGTCAAGGATGTGCTTTGATAAAAGATTTCTAAAGTGTCAGGGCTAATTACAAGGTAGTTATCATGTCCATATTTTTAACTAACATAACATTCCTGTAACGATGTCAGAAATTTACATGAATTCCATTATGTGGGAAACACTTTCCTCATCTATGAATACTATCAAATTCTACATGTATACTGTATGTGTGCACATGTGAATTTACAGACACATTTCTTTATCATTGTCACTCACTCGATCAAAAATGTTCCTCAGTGTATGTAACTACAAATGCAGAAGTAACCAACAAACAGTTTCTGTGTTTTAAATGTGTCTAGACACCCATCACTCATTCAAGAATGCATGTGTTATATGAGTGTGTCACTCAGCTCTCTGAGTGAGCGTGTGTCTGTGAGTCTCATTGTTAAGTCCAGTGGTGATGCCGGCCTCATTAAGATTGATGAGGAGCGCCCAATGTCATGGCTGGGTTAGCAGCCCATTGGCAAGCCAGGAAGAGAGTTGCCCTGCTACCGAGCTCCCAGCTCTGCAACGCACCACGTAATTATCTGGTTAAACGTCAAATGAACAGGGTAATTTATTCATCTGGGTTATTTATGAGAGGGGGGGGGGGGGTGGACAGAAATGTTGCTCACCTGCCCTTTCTGAGAGGTGACAAACTGTTTTAGTTTCACCATATTAATAAGAACAGCCAGGAGATTACTATTTTGGTCGGATTTTAGCAGAATCATCTCACCTAAACATGCAATGACAGCTGTCAATTATTAAGCTCATGTGTAATATTAATATATTTTTTTATTGTTTAAAAAAATACCAAAAGATTTATATAATTTTAACTCAAAAGTATACACAGTATGTACAGGAACATAGAGAGTTTTTGGATCAAAAATAAATGTAGTGATAATGATGGAAGCATTTTTAGGTTTTTTGATATATCAGTCATATTAAATTAGCCACACATTGATGTAGTTTGCTTCTTCTACTGTTACAAAATGTGCTTTACAGTAGGACTAACTGACTGACTATATATATATATATATATATATATATATATATATATATATATATATATATATATATATATATATACTGTGTGTGTGTTTAACCTTTCAGTTCCCATTGTACAAAGAATGACCCCATCCATAATAGAAATACCCCAGCATACGTGTTGCACATGTAAAACAGGCACTTGAATTTCAATTTGGAATACAGGATGAAAATGTTATTTTTCATTTGCTGATAGGAGCATATTAGGCCTGTGTAATATAATGTCAAATTAATATGGCCTCAAATAGATCACTTTGTAGTTAATCTTTTCAAACCTCAGCATCATCGTGCCTGGGTGTGTAAATGCATAGGTAGCCTATAAATTGTGTTAAAAAAGAATCCTAACAAGAAAATGTTGAAGAGTTTAAACTCTCTTACAATTTCTTTGTCACCTGGATATGTGCCTGACTTTAGTTAGGGTTAAGCAAAAAATAAAACCAAGTAGAGGGCTTTGGACAATCACTGCTCTCTTACTTAAATCCTTTTGTAATGCCTCAGCTTGGCTAATAAGCTTCCCTCAGAGCACAGAGGATTGACTGAAACAGAAACTCACAGCTTCAATGATTCAAGGAGACTTTCTTTTACAAAGTGGGCCAACAATGTGCAGTGAATTCCTTATGAGCGGGGAGGGGGGTGTCTTCCTGTGGGGAGAGGAAGTGAGAGTGGAATACTGATCCTAGCACCTAGAACCTCCTCATTAGGAAGCACCATATGGTATTACCACACAGATGCCTGTAAGTCAGTGGGCTGAAGCCTGCAACTGGGTGCAAATTTTGATAACTTTGGAACCACAATGGCAAGGTTTCTCCATTAATTGTGTTTTTAAAAAGTTTCAGCTTTTCTGCTTTGCTTCTCGGTTTAATTACAAGGACAGGCAAGGATAGCTATAAGTAGGATGAGATGGAGGCCTCCTAACCTGATGAGTTACCAATATCCTTCCTCAAGTCTTTATCTTGTCTTTTTGGAAAGATATTTTCAGATATATTGATATAGTTCAAGAGTCTGGGTTTCAAATGGGTTTCACACTCACAATCAGGATCATATACATATAAATATATATTTATAGAGAGAGAGAGAGAGAGAGAGAGAGAGGAATGAAGGCACTGTCATATGAAGACATGCGAATTGCAGTTTCAATTTACAATTGAACCATTTGATATGAAACTGAATTGATACAATCCTTGATTTGATTAGACGCCCAGATGGGAGGTTAATGACAGTTTGTCCCAGCTGCAACATTATGTTTTCATAGCGGATTACTGAAATAATCACAGAAGTGATCATTTGGAGGGCAAAGAATTGTGTAGAGAAAGTGTAAAACCAGGTAATGTCTGTTTGGCATTGCAGCAAAAATAAACACAAATGGGCAACCTTCTCTAACCTAACATCTCTCATTATGTACAGCACCAAGTTAAATTGTCCGATGAAATGAAGATTAATAAAAGTGAGTATTTGTCCTTGCACAGTGCTTTACTGTATAACACGCACTGCGCTGTATTCTTGCGTTTTTAAGTTTCTAACTATGTCGCATGTAATTGTGAATACGATTATATGATTCTGCTTCTGTCTGATCCTCAGAAGGAGCGTGGCCCAGTATGGCTGAGAGGTTGAAAGGGAATTCTTAACACAATTCATGCCCTTCAGCTGTTTTTCCTCCCGGACAGAGATGGGAGAAAAATAATAATATGGTTGGCATTATGTCTACATATCTCTCTTTTTTTTCACGGTCTAGCCCAGTGGCTGCCGACTATGCAACAACTCAACCCTCTTCTGATAGATAATAAGACTATGGAATAAAAATGTGTGGAGAAAAAAAGCCAATCTCTTTCAGCATGATCGCAGAGGACATAACATCCATCTGTAGCTGACCGATGTTGCAATAGGCTGCATCACTCAGACATTATGGCTTTTGGTGAAGTCTTTGTGTTGCGTTTTGTAAGTGTGAAAGTAACATTCACAATTGCGGAGATCAAAAGCTTATCCAACGGCTTCAGAGAGAACTGGCAGCCAAATTGCTCTTTTCTGCACAGCTTCACAAAATGATCTTCCATTTTCTCTTTGAGACACTTTACTTACGAGCATTTGTGATAAGGCATAAAATGTAAAATATGCAGGTAAAATAGTTCTTGTAATTCAATGCAATTTGTCTATTCCTGGATTTGTGCAGACTGTTTGATAATGTCTGAAAAAAGGAGTTAATCTCAGGCAGTTTAAAAACATGCCAGACTGTAAATATGACAAATATTACATTTTTATTGTGGCTAATTGTCATAATGGATGCCATGAAATTGAGGTGTTTTTTTCTGTCATATTGAATTTTGCGGCACATATACAGCAGTTTCCTCCAAAGAGAATGACAGGGTAGTTTCCACTACTGAAAATGTTATATGTATTTTTTCATTACAGAAAGATAAATGATTATATCTAACCAAAAACAGGTCCCTTATATCAAGGGCCGAAATTTCAAGTCTCTAAAAAAAGGAAGCTTGGTTGATGCCAGCAGAGCATGACCACCCGTTGGACTTTTCAGGTGCCAGACATTCCAACCGACTCGGGTGGGCAGAGCGTGGGAGGCCAATTTGGATCTTATATTCTTGTGTAACGTCCCGCTGACTTTCTCTCTGTCTACCTGTGCCTCTCTCACAGTGGAATATGGTGATGTTTTAGTAGATAAAGACTGCGTAAGTGTGGGAAAGCAGTAAATCAGCCAAGTCTTGTTTCTTATCTGTCATGATTGTTCACCACACTCAACAGTTAGCATCACATCAGTACAATTCGGTGTGTGTGTTTACTTAATTTAGTTGTTGTAGTAGTTTAATAATCACTGTATTCATATTAGTACAGGTCTAGTACAGCATTTAGAGCTACCAAACACTATGTCATTGTTATGTATTGAATTAAACCTTTAGAAAATCTATGATCTGATTTCAAAGATAAAGCATAGAGAGGCCTGTCTAACAAGTTTTGTAACTGTCTGACCTCACAGACTACCTCGCTGTACTGCACAGTTTCTGCACAGATTTCAATTTGGTTAAACTTTTAATGGTCCCAATGTTTAAGTCTGGCTTTTTGCAGCTGCAAATGTGTAATTTGGCTGCAACTATATTTAATGTGTGTATAACTTACCATTTGTTACAGCTCATACTGTGTAACTGCAGCACAGTATGAAATGAGTTGTACTTCTAAAACAGGCAGGTTTCTAATAACTGGAAGGATATTTTGTAATGCCATCGCAGTCTGTGCAGCCTTGCCTCAGGACAAGCCTGATCCTGAATCCATTACCCCCTGCGTGATGTGTGGACCCTCGTGAGCATTGGGCTTTCTCCATCATGCAGGGAGTTTTTATGACACTCATTGATTCCTCAACATCTCTCACCCTCACAATGGGGGGGGAAGACCTGAACTGAGGATTGATTCTCATCATTATTGGTCCCAATCCTCATGCTGCACCCACAGTCACAGACCTGTAGAAAGGTCAGAGAAATTACCTCTCCCGTCTCTCTGTCAGAAGGATTTGGCTGCTTGTGCCTCTATTGATTTGTGAATTTGATGAATTTTTTCAATATTTCAGTATAGTCTTTTTGCTCAGTATGTGATTCTTTTTTTCCCCTTTTTTATTTGGCAGGAGCACCCATTGGGGCCCATTTGCATTCCTGTTTGGCTAGAGCACCCACTGTGCAGTTGATGCTTTGAACACGCTCCCAGATGTGCTTATTCCAGCGTAGTGGTTCATTTCAGCAACTTGGTTAATTAGTGTGTCTGTATTTTAGTGGGACTCTGTTGTGTTTTACTCATTTGAATCTACACACGTATGTCTGAATGTGTAAAGTCATGATTGTGGATAATATTCTAGTGTATGTGTGTGTGTGTGTGTGTTTCCTTGCATAATTGTGTTGCAAGGAGCTCTCAGCCATCTCCAGCTTTCTGAATGAATTTATGATAGAATGTTTCCCTTATACCATCAAGCATCAAAGGACAGAGATTCATTTTTCAAAAGTGAGCCTTCCCACTCTTTGCTGTGTCTCTAAACTTCCTCAATGATGTACCATATACTACGCCTGTATACACAGTCATTATTCATGTTTTTTTCCTCCTTTTATGTTGAATGATAAGTTGATTTACTGATGCCAAAGCGTTCTTTTAGTCAGTTCTGCCAAAAACTACAGCGCTTTAAAGTGGTGATTTTTAAGATCCTTTTAAGCATTGCTGATCTAATTTTCCCTTGATGGATTTTCTGTAGGTGGCACTTTTTTTTTTTTAAACCTGCTCAGACTTGGTGGCAACAGCTGCTCTTATAGCTTATAGTTAACTTGTAGATAGGTGGCTTTAAGTTCACATGAAAATGCGGCAAATACCTGCAGTAAAAATTCTTCAATGTGTCTCACAAACCTAAAGGAATGGTTGAGTTTTCAAATGCAGCTGTCATCAATTCAAGTTACTCTCTCCAAGCAGGCTGAACAACATTCTGGCCTAAAGCAAAGTGTGTTTAAAGACATATTGTGCAAATTTACAGTTGCCGTCATGTTTAAAGGCATCTGTGGGGAGAATATTATTTTGTCTCTGTTCTGTCATTCTGTAATAAACAAAGATTTATTTGTGCAAAACTCACTTGTCCTATCTGCTCTGAGCATATTAAAGACACATGCTGACTATCCAGTTTTCTTATGCATATTTATTGTAACTTAAAAAGGCCAACACCATGCTATAATGACACCTGAATACATCTTTCACCATCTCCTGCTAAGTTTGGGTAAAGAGAGTGGTGGTGCGCATGTGTGTGCACAGATGCAGGGTATACTTGTGTCCCCAGGACTTGTCTTAGATCAATAGGTGGCGGACAGGGCAGTTATCGATCAGCTCAGTGCATGGAGGCTAATTTATGCCACTGCTCCGGCGATCCCTCCGCACCAAGGCACCAGGGCGTGAAATTCAAATTATTATTACAGCCAGGCAATTCCATTATCTGGGGGAAGGATATGTCGCTCTGGCACATATTGGCCGTATTCCATGTGTAAAAGGAGAGAGAAGGAGAGAAAGGAATGGAGGCCAAGGCTAGCCCTCTGTGGTCATGGCAGTGGGGGGAAATTATTACCCCACTTTATCATGGTGGCCTCAGTTTCTTCCCTTACGATACCCCCCCCCCCAGCCCTCACTCACAATCAGCAGAATTAAAGCAGCTGAACCGCCATTTTGTTGCTGTAGTTTAGTAGGGAATTAAACTGCACTACTTATTTGCCTATTAAGCAAATATTTGAAACTGTTATTGTTTTGTAGTGAAATGTGCTGATTGTAAGTCTTAGATGTCATGGTATGGTGGCTAAGGGTGGCTATCTTTTCAGGGATGTCTTTTGGTTTAAAATCCAAAATTCAAATTAAAAATTACTTAGGTTATTCGATACCAGTCCAATACTCATACTAATGGTGCCTCAATAGCGTGTCAACACTTTTCACCAGGTTAGATTTTTACACAAACCTACTGTTCTATTTCTTTTTTTTTTTTTTTGAAGGTGGGGTTTAAATACAAATTATGTTTTATAATTTGATTAATACAGTGTTTAAAATACTATTTTGTTGGCAGCTAAACTTGTACAAGGAGTATAAATGGCAGTAGAAAACAATTGAATGCAGATAATGAAGCAGAGTAGACAATGTCTATTGTCTTGTATAAGCCAGGCCCACTTCCAACATAAACCCGAATACAGATACGAATATTGATATTTTTACATACCAGATAGATTTGCGTTACACCCCTGCTGTGTATGCAAATTTCCATGTCCTGCTGTGCAGGAGAGTGGACAAGCCTACTGAGCCCTATAGAGCACTCCACCTCTGCTCATCCAACTAGGGTAAATATATGTAATCTCTCCTCTTTAAGTGGCACCTGGGGAGAACTAGCTGGCAGTGAGACAAGTATATTGTAGCTTCTACAGCTGATGCTGGGCCTTTAACATAAGCCTAATGTTATTGCTTTTGTCAGCGAGAGGCAATGTAGTACGGTGCTGTTCCAATTTGAGAAACCAATGAAAAAAATAAGTAGATCTAATGTTACTAATATTCTGTTACAGTGAAATATTCATCTCATTCATCTCATCTGATAGGGAGCAGAATAATCAACAGTTTACTTTTGTTGTGATGACAGTTGTGTCTTGTCCTTCCTCCCTCAGGACTTCATTCCTCACCTGTTGTTCACTTGTTGCCCTTTCTTTAGTTTCTCTGCCCTGTCAGTCACCTGATCAATAGCTTGTCAGTCCCCTCTTCACATAAATAATATTGCAAAGCCATGGCATTCCTGCCATTTCTGCTATCAACTTTACTCAACTTTACATTATAATGTGTTGTAAACCATGTATTACATTTTTGACTATGTATTTATTGTTTCAATAATGTTATTGAACTGTGACAAATTGAATGTCTCCGCTGCTTTGAATTTATCCCATAAAATCACAAATAGAACACAGAGCATTATCACTCTGTAATCTCCTTATCATTCAGTAGAGGGCAACCTTGAATTTGGGGGCATGTGATAATACTTTTGCATTGAATGATGAGTAATGTATCTATTATTTATATTTAAGTCATAAGCCAAAAAGCAGCTAGTGAACACGGTGTCACCCTGCTGATAGGGACGTATGAGAGAAAATGCTCATATGGGTAATTTTGGTAGGCAATGGCAAAGGACATCAATTGGCAGTGAGAGATTAACTGAGGAGAAGCAGGAGGTAAAAAAAAAAGACAGAAACTGTAGAAGTAGAGGGACTTTGTAGAGACTCATTAAAACAAGCACAACGAGTAATGGACAGTGTGTTGCTCACTGTTCAAATGAAGGGGCTTGTTTCTTGGCCCTGAGTCACAATTAATTAACACCGCAAGGGACATCAACACTGCTCTGCATCTACAGTTTTTTGTGTAAAAAAAAAGGAAAAGAAAAGAAATGGAGAAGAAAAATGGAAAAAGCAAAAGCGGGAACTAGACTGATTAACAGAATTCTCAGATTCTGAAATTCCTCCGAGATGCATAAAAATGATGGTGGGGCTGAGGGTCATGGCTGTTTTGTTTCCTGATATTCCCCTTTATTTACCTGTTGTCAAGTTTCAGCGATCATAACTCTCATATAAAAATGTTCTCACAGACAGCTTTCTAAAGTGACAACATTCTTCAAAGAGGTTGTTTTGTCTTTGCTTCTAATCATTTTCAAGGCCAGAAATACTAGAAGACTTGCCTGACCTGACAACAACATGAGACTCAGGCAAAACACTTAAAAATACTTACACAAAAGGAGTTTTTGCTTGTGGTCATCTTGTTATCAAGCATCTCACCTCAATTGACATATGAAAGCACGTTCAAATATTAATTTGCATATCCTTCAAAAGCTTCAGTATGTGTAAGAGTGTTTGTGTTTCTCTCTTTTTGTGTCTGATACACCTACATGCTTCCATCTCGCAGTTATGCATATCACTTGAAAAAGCCACTGGGGATCTTCAAGCTTATCTGTAGCATGTTCACATAAATTCAAGGAAAGGGAAGAGTCACTTGTTGATGCAGCGGTTTACCTTTTCCTCACCTCCTTTTCCTTATCTTCAAACCCTGTATTGATCACTGGCTTTTAAGTCTACTAGAGCAAATGGTGCAGCCATCCAAAACTCTCCCAGATTCTGTATGAATAAAAGCCCTTTTTTTTTGTAGATGCTTGCACATGTACAGTCTGACATAAATTATGCAGATTTGCATCACTTATGCAGGAGTGTGTAGTGGGCGGTAAGCCTTATTGTTCTCACTGCCTCTAAAACAGCATCTTCATCACTGAACACCTAAAATGTGAAAAAAATCCAAACCAATTAAAACGCTTTAAGTAGCTCAACAGTTATTTAAAGGAAGAGTTCACCCCAAATAAGCATTTTGTCATCTTTTTTCCCCATTTCAGTCAAGATGTTCATAGTATATCTAACCACCTGCAAGCTTGCAAGCCTGTATGCTTCCAACCTCCAGCCCTGAAATATTATAGTTATGGTTTCATTATAGTGAATAATGAAACATTTCTTTTTTAGGTCTTACAGGTTGTTTTCATGTATTTTCATTCCTCCACCTTGTCAGTGGTGGAAGATGTTGGCCATTCGATGGTACATATTGTACTATCAAACTGATTTAAGTAAAAAAAAATTTCAATGAAAGAAAAAAACACTAATGTTTAATGTTGAAACATACAGCACATAATAGGCAGTGCACTTCTGATGGAAGAGTACATACAATATGTGCAGTGGGAATGGATGTGTTTAAAAATAGCTAACATGAGCAGAACTTGACTCATCTTAGCTTGTCAGAGATGTTTCACCTCTTTGAACCTGCAATGATGTTTAAAAATGACATTTCATTATGCATATTTTCTGTGTGGTTGGGTAATAGTTGCTACATTTCCCGAGACCAACAAACAACCATTTTAAGGGGTCAACCATTTGTAGGCATTTTCCCATGGATGCCTAAATGAGTTTGACCTCTGTCTCACTCCCATGGGTTTCCTTTCCATGTCAGCCAGCCACATAAAATAGGTGTTAAGGCGGCAGCTGGCAGGACAGACCTTTTTTTTTTTTTTAACCTTGTGATTGATTTCCTTGTCTCACTGCCATGAATGGGTTAAACATCACCAGGACCTCTGTAACAGAGAGATTGCATTTAGCTGCTGCTGCCAAACCAAATAGGCAACCAGTCTGTCTGTTAAAGGTAGAATGAGGTAATGAAGGGAGGGAAGCAGAAAGGAAAAAAAAAGAACAAGTAAACAAAATAGGGGTTATAAAACATTTGGCGGTTACCTGCCAGTCTTAACCCTTTGTCCTCGAATTAACTCTTTCCTTGTCTGCCTTAAAAGACTAAATCCTGGCTAACAAATTGTCCAGATTGCTTTGCCTGTTTTCCTTGTAACACATTTTTTGCATCAATTTACTGAAAAAAAAAAAAAAAAAAAATCTGCCAAGCCATGTTTGCTATCAACAGCAGATGCCCATGATCTGTTTTGTGTTTGCATGTTTTATTCAAAAGAAAAAAGAAAACTAGCAATGGATTATCACAGCGGTATTATAATCCAGGTGGACGGTGTGAAAATTTGTGCACTGGTAGCCCAGCAAAATGGCATGCAAACATAGTTAACGCAGTAACTATATAATCTAGGAAATATATATAAGAGGCACAAATGCACAGTTTTTGGGTTATAATATAAGAAACCTGTTTTCCTGAGAGAGCTGCAAAAAAAAAAAAAAAAAAAAAAAAAAGTGGTAGCCCCACTGCAAAAAACCAGGACCTCAAGTTGTACATGGATGATAATCTAGTTGTTTGTCATGCAAACATGAATGGCACAATATGTTGTAGTACAATATGTTATCTGATTTTTTTATTTGTAAATCTTTGTTTAAAATCGCTGCAGTTTCAGAAACATCCTGACAATCAGTAATGAGCCTCTCAGCTTCCGTCATCTAACATTGTCCTTTCTCTCATTCTGTCTTTTAGGTAACGTGGTATATCTTTATTCTTCCTCATGGGTGCAGCCTGAGTGATGACGGATGTGATGAGTGACACAGCTTTACTTTGTGGGCTACAGTTGAATATACACACACACAGAGCAGGAGAGATACAGCGCTACTGTATACACACCATGTGCACACCAATACAAACACAGTAGCAAACGCACACAAAATAGGATAACAGGCATAATATACTGTAGCAGACGCATATGAATACATTAATATGTGCAGTTTTGACTTAAGAGATATCTGTCTGCAATCAGCTACAAAAGGAAAACACCCTTTACTTTAAACTTTACACCCTCTGCTAGCATTTATATACTAATGCGGTAAATGTGTGTCATCACCATGACATAACACACTCCCTCCAGAAGCACGTGTCAGGAATTGACCCGTGTTGTTTATCATTGATAGAGCCGTGCACACACACAAATATAT
Source organism: Thunnus albacares (assembly GCF_914725855.1). Taxonomy (NCBI): domain Eukaryota; kingdom Metazoa; phylum Chordata; class Actinopteri; order Scombriformes; family Scombridae; genus Thunnus; species Thunnus albacares. Next base: position 18,994,746 of record NC_058116.1, read on the forward strand.
GGATACAACAACTCAACAGCATGACAGCACACACATATTTATTTACACTGGCACAAATAGCTTTGTTTGCCTGATCTGGTGACAGCAAATATGGACAATCTGTGTGTAAAGCCATTCTCTTCATGTGGGCGGTTTGGACAATATTTGGGATGGTCGCCTGCCTTCAACAACGTTGTCAAACACAAATATTTGTTGCAATACTAGTATAGTAAATAGCGTAAACCCATACAGAACCCATACTTAAGTGTCAGAGACAGTTGTGGGAGTGCTGCACATGTGAGATATAAGAGTTAACTGCCAAAGTCGTGCCATTTTTTTTTTTTTCTCCTCTGCGCTGTAATGTGGTGTAACTGGTTGAACGTACAATACGGTTGACTTGACTTGCACAAGCTCGACCTGCAGATTTCTAGGTCATGCGTACCTTTGCTCTTATTTTCTACATTTTTACAGCAACTTTCAACTTTGTAATTGTTCACCTGCCCACATATGCTCAGATAGAGAGAGGTGAGGCACACTTTTCTGAATCCATGCCAACATACAGAAGAAATAGGTCATTCAATCGGGACACAGCAAAGATTTGTTATCTGGTTTCTATCTATATTCATATGTGTAGGTGCCGCTGAGCATACAGGTAGGTGTACGTACAGAGACTGACTGTAGGTAGATGCAGACAGGTAGAGTGATTAGGTTGCTGATCCCAGGCAGAGCAGCATTGGAGGTTGCCACGGTGTCTAATAATAATTATTGGATGAAAGAAAAGACAGGACAAAGGAAAGGAGGGGAAAAAAAGGAAGACAAGGTGATTTATTTACAAGGAAAGTTGGTAAGATGTATTATTCAAAGTCAACACAACACATACACTTTTTATCAAAGACTTTTGTCAGCCAGCCCCAATTGATACAGAATTTTACAAGCCAATTAAGACTGCCAAAACACTTCTTAGAATAGAATAGTAATTGCTGATTGAAATGCTACTTTAAGGAATAGTTCAGCATTTTGGCAAATACTATTATTTGCTTTCTTGCGGAAGGTTAGATGAGAAGATCAATACCACTCTCATGTTTGAGCTGACGTAGAGCCAGGATATTCAAGTTGTTTTTTTTTTGTTTGTTTGTTATACTCCATACAAAAACTGAAAGTTGTTTTATACGTTGTTAGGTGCTGGGACTCGGCAAGATGCAGTGACTTCCTGGAGTCTCTGCTGCAGTCTCACACTGACAAGAAGATGTCACTTTTATTCATATAGCCCAAAAATCACAAATTTGCCTCAAAGGGCTGTTTCAGATCTATGAAACAGTGGCGATGTGACTTGTGACTGGCTGAGAGAATAATTATTATTCTCCACACCCTCCGATCTATATTCTCTATATTCCTCTGCACCCAGCCCTTTTGCACTTTGTGTTGCTTCACATACTTAAAGTCCATGTGACCAAGGCTTACTCCTTTGCCCTTGCTGTTGCACTTGAAATAGGGCCCAGAATATGTCAAACTCAACAGGTTAGTGATTAGTTTACAGCTTCTTACAACTGCATAAACACTATTACACTGGAGAAAAAAAAAATATTTATTGAGAATTATATAGAACAATTATTATGCATTTGCATATAACATACAATATATTGTATCTAAATGTTGGTGCAGGTGTTTGTCTGCATAAGGAGGTCAAGGCTGGCAAATCCTCACCGGCCTTCAGAGCGATCGCCTTCTGCTTGGAATATTAATTGGATGAGGGGGATGGAGAGCATTTTTATTATCTTAAAACAGTACATTTTCTGCATCCTGAATCTTACCTGTTTACCTTGATCCTGCTGTCTCCTTTTAACCTCAGAACTTACAGAACTCAACTTCTGTGCATTGATGAACTGACTTTAAGTACGACTAATAAAGAGACAGTGATAGTAGCCTTCAATGGCTTAACCAGCTCAGAAGGGCATCCTTGTTATACCGCTGTGCGTAGTATCTAAACACAAGAAAAACAAATGTCATGTAATAGAGAGAGTATATCTTTGTCATGTTTTATTATGTTTTTTCTGAAGTCTGCTATGTGTGTATCAAAAGCAACGTGCAGTATGTTTGTGTTTGTTCGTGTTGCAGTGGTAATTCCAATCACTGTATCTCATAAAGATGTCAACACACATACTCCCTTCCATTACATTGTTGACTGTTGGCATGGTTACTGTACCTGGCACTGAGCCAGTAGACCTTGCATGTGTGTGCATGTCGGTGTATGTGTGTGTATATCTGCTGAAAAGTCAACAGTGAGTGTGCAAAGCCCCACAGCTCCAGCAAAGGCAGTGAAGCAGAAAGAGATCAGAACAGTGTTTTACATCCTGCGAGAGAAAGTATGTATAAAGAAAGAATGAGAGAGAGAGAGAGAGAGAGAGAGAGAGAGAGAGATGACATAAAGCAAACTCAATCATAGCAAGTCAATTTGCCTTAATTTGATCTTCAGCCTTACCTGGAATTTAAAATGGTCTGTAGTTGGAGGTGATGTTTAAAATCACCTCATGGCTATGACTGCTATACAGCACATGACAAACAATGTAACGGCCCTGTGCGTTTGTACATGTGGGTGCATGTGCTGAATAAATTACCTCCTTATTATGCTGAGCACAGGAAAAATTTTATGGTGAGTAACTTAATGTTGGCATAAAAAACACAGTAGAGTAAGATCTGGTAGAGTGATTATAAACTGGGAGGAACACAAAAAAAAACAGTTTGGATTATAATAGCAAAACCTGAATGTGTGTGTATTTGTGTGTGTGTGTGTGTGTGTGTGTGTGTGTGTGTGTGTGTGTGTGTGTGTGTGTGTGTGTGTGTGTGTGTGTGTGTGTGCGAGATGAAAAACACAAATGCTCACAGTCGTCACACCCAGGCTTTCACCCGCCGTTGCCTCCATTGAGGTATTTCATACCATTACAAACACACACACACACATATATACACACAATTTATCAAATACGTCATAGACAGACATCAGACTTTGTGACTGATTGCGGGGTAACGGCCAATTATTCAAACACACGTTGCCAGGAGAGAGACATTTCAAATGTATTAAAAATTTCTACCTCTCCCCTGCATTTGCTCCTGCTATGACTTGACCCGCCATATTACTCTTCACCTTACTGTACAACCACCTGCCTGCTTGCCCATACACATGCACACACTTTTTTTTTTTTTTTTTTCCTTTTTAATTTTCCGTTTTTCTAATTAGCCACAACATCAAAGCTTTGGCCTTCCTGTTGGCGTTGGCAGACGTGTGTGTGTGTCTGTATGTGTTAGCGGTAGGTCACTAGGACCTTGGCTGTTCAACCGACCTGCCACTCATTAGTGCTGACCCGTGACTGGCTAGTGAGAAGGTGAAGGGAAAGGTCATGACCTGAGTGGCAGCCCGTTGTATGTCTGCCTGGACTGAGTAACCATGTAAGGGCACAGGAGCAGGTGAAAGAACCACCAGCCACACAACTTTAAATCGGTCCTTCCTTAGAATGAAAACACACTCAAGATACACATCCAGCACACACAAGGATACACTATGTGCACTTTACACAGCGTAGACCTGCGTGCCAAGAATGCATTTAATTGTGTACAAGCAAGTTCTGCAACACATCCACATACACACACAAGACAAATTGTTAGTTGCACAATGGTTGTTAATGCAATAGACATGCAAAAGCAAGTGCTACTCGTACATTATGAACTTACGTAACCAGACAAACCAACACGTAAGCAATTATTTATTTCCTAGGATGGTGAGGGAAGAGGCGTGTTTGTTTTTGGCTTGTTCGCACCTCTTGAGGGCAGTCACACTCTCTGTGACACTCTTATGACTCCACCTGCTGTGAATTTGTTGCGCGTAAATACCTACTTCATGGCAATTGGAGGTAAAAATCATGATATGCTGGTAAAGTTCAATCTTGGTTTGGTTTTGTGTCATTTCACGATCAGACATTTGGTTTTGTTTTCCTCAGTTTGCTTTAAGCTGTATTGTGTATTGTGCTTTAATCTGACTCAGTTTGGTGGGGATTAGTGTAGTGTGGTGTGGGCTGGTGTTTTTTGATGTTGTTAAGTCTCATTTTGTGTGGCTTGGTCCAATCTGCTGTTCTTTGGTTTGGTTTGGCCTGGTTTGTTTTATACTCAGTCTGGTGTCTGTTCTCATATAGTTTGGCTTGCTGGGGAAGTTTGATATAGTGTGCTATGGTTTACTTTTTAGTCTGGTAGAGATTACTTTTATGTAATTTTATGTATTTACTGTATTAGTTTTTAAAGATAAATATGGATAAGCATTAGGAGGAAGCAATGCAATAGATGAAATGCATATGGGATGTCTAGCTAAAGCTAATTTGCAGCCTCTGTCCCTGGTTAGGCTTTTAAAGGTCAGTGTGATTGTCTCTCTTTTGCTTCATTATAGACTTGGTCTTGTATAATATTTTGGTTTGATTTTGTTAAATTTTTAGACCTTGAATATTTTCCCATTTGGGAGATATAATTACCTCTATTTATGAAACTGATGATAGTTACAGTAAGATTTTTTCCCCCTCAAAATTACAGTGGGTTAAAGAGGAGTACACCAAAGTGAGAGTCTTACCTGTTCGCTATCTCAAATCTTCACATATGATGTCTGGCTCTATCCTGCAACCATGTTCCTCTGATCTCTGTAATCCACTGGCTTGCTCTATTAGTGTGGTGTGATAGGGCGCCCTGAAGTGGTTCCTACACACATTTCCTTTTTACTTTTTACTTCTTATCAGATGAACAAGAGATAAACATCTTATGGCATAAACACCATCATGTGTTTTGTGTGAATCTCGTTGCACTGAGGGGACTGTATCACAAACGACGTTTAACACATTCAGGCTAACTGGATTTGCAATCCTGGACAACTGGTCTCACAAAGATGGTTCTTAGCTGTGCATGTTAACCTATGCAGCTTTGACCATGCTCACAGCCAGGGTTTTTAATTACAATCACATGTAGCATAAACAGATCAAGAGCAGCATGTTGAATATGAGATGAGATAAAAGTGTCTATCCCTGTTGGGAAATTAGATCACTGCCTGAGCTGAGAATAATACTCAGCAAGATAAAAATACATGAAATATAATTGCACAACTAAAATAGAAAACGATTTAATACAGATAGTACAAAATAAACAGTGACAATGAAGTAGTTGGATATAATTTAGTGTGAGACTTATCCACATGGTTTATGCATCCACTTGTTAATAATTCATCTACATTAGAATAAGTGTGAGAAACAAAAGATTCACTGACATTTGTGGTCTTATGTCCAAAGATGAACAACTATTATAAAGAAGAGTTTGATTAACACTTGATTATACCTGACTGTGTATTTATGGGTAGCTAATTGCAGTGTGCAGTTATGTCTTTATAATAAAAAGGCTTAAGTAGGCAGACTTTATTTATAATCACCATCATCCCAGTGAGTCCATAAAAAGATTTTATAAACACTGTCACGTTTTTTCCCATGAAATAACTGCTGTTACAATCGTTGCAGTACAATTAATTTCCATGTCATTCATTGACATCTAAGTGGTCACCCGCTGTACTGCTGTTGAACAGCAGAGTAGACAAATGTGCTGTCTGAGTTATTGTGGAAAGCAAAATGATTCTCCTGAACTGTCCAGTGCACATCACTCTGTGCTCTTTATTACTTGTCACTTTAGTTATACATAGTACTTAGGATGTCCATGTCAATGCTGATGGACATTTGAAACATTTTGATCCAGTTCTCTGAGCTGATCCTGCACCAGAGCAGGTTTGTTTTTGCGCACGCATGTTTGCAAATGTTTGTTTGGTAGTGATTATTATGTGTGTGAGTGTGTCTGTCCTGTGGTGTCATTTCTACATGAGAGTGCAATCATGAAATGGCAGTGTGTAACAGGCCCCATTCTGGCAGTGTGAAAATGTGCAACACCCACCCACAATCAATCAGCTCAAAAGTGGGGAACTGTATTTATGCCTTCAAAATGCCTCTGAAGTATTGTACTGATTGTAATTTAGAGTAGTTTTCATTTAGGTTAAGACCTTAAGATATTTTGATTGTTGTTTCTGTAATAATGTATTTTCACATTTTTAAGTCATAGCCTCAATATTTTTAAGTGGCTTAAGGGAGCAAGATTTGTATTGAAGGATCCACCCTGTTAGCTGCTCATATTTTGGCCGGTTAATAGCCACTTTTAGCATTAAAATGTTTTGTGAATATGGGTCCTGGTGCTTGCTATGGGCTCTTCTCTGCACACAGGATGTGCTGAATCAGTGGAGGGAAATATAAACCATTTTCTAAAGAGTGAAAACTGGACTCACATTAGGTTATCCCAGGTGTTTTTTTTTTTTTTTTTTTTAATCTCTCATCCTTTTGGTGACTTTCAGTACTAAACATCACAGAGCAGCCAGGATGGTAAGGCATCATCCTACTGGATTTCTGGGTTTTGAAGTGCAGCCTTTTAAAACTGTTGCCTTTTGCTGCAGCTGTCTGGGGCTGCCAACATGCAAAGTTGCCAAGACTCTTAAATAAATGATTGAAACTAAAATACAATACAAAAAAGGTGGCAATAAATAATTTCATTCACAGAAAATAATTTCATACATAAAACGATAAAAATGATATGATATCATACAGATATACATATATCATCCACAACATTTTCCAATATTGTCTTTATCCCTGCAGTCATCTGTAGCAGCATAGTTCACTTAAACCATCAGCTAATCTATGGACAGAGAGCGAGATACTTGAGTTTGGCCGTCTTTTCTTTTTTTCAGTCTGAGGACATCACTGAAGCTCATTCAGCTACTGAAGTTGAGAACCACATTTTGGACAGCTATCTTTTCTATATATGCGCAGAGAATTATAGATTATTTTACATTGTGTAACATGTAGGCAGTGCCAAAGCTCATTTTTATGAGCCAGAGTCCACAACTCATACAGCAAAGTCAGTCAGAGCCAGTCTGGAGTCTGGCTCCAAGGCACTAACATCATTTACAGAAAAAGTCAGCAGTAACAATTAGCCAACACCACAATCTTTCACTAACCTGAACTAACTAACCTGAAGTCCCTCTGTCTCCTAACCACATGCAGGTCTCCAGCATCCATGCAAATCCTGGTCTCCATTCTCAAAGCCGTGCACTTTGTATGCCCAGCATCCACCCCAACCACCTCCCGATACAACTCTGATGCAGTACATATATGATGCACTTCATGTATTGCAGTGAACATAATCTCCACAGTGATTGTGTTTCTTAGTACAGTGTAACTGGGGAAAAAAATGATCCACACAAGCTGTTCATGTTTGTAAGTTGGATAAAAAGGAGACTTTAGTGGGAAAGCTAATGAGGGTTGTTGTTCAGAGTCTGTGGCTCTTGTCTTGTGTAGCAGGATGCTATCAGGTTCAGTGTGACTGTCTGCTCTGCCTGCGATGGAACGCCACACTATCGATTTTTTAAAGATTTGATTTGCTATATGGAAATAGGGTCTCCAGCTACATAGATGGTATTCTGTTGAATTAATGCAAAACTATGGGGTGCAATTTTGAACCAAATAATTTAAAATATAAATTTCACCTTTTTGGTTTCTGATTTTTTTCTTCTCTCAAAGGAGAGCACAGGACATGTGACTTACAGAGCAGATATGCTGTAGTAGACAAAAAAAAAATCCATTTAATATCAGTTGGACTCTCAAGAGTTATGTGCACAAGTGCTACTGGAGCAGCAGTGAGTGAATACTCTGTGAAGAAAGAGAAGTGTTCACTAATAAAAACTGAACCTCTTCACCACCACCTTTATCTTTAGCAGCTGGTGTCTCATGCCATATTAACGGATTTATGGGTGCTGAAGTTCTGACAGGCCTTAGACATGTACATATCAGTGTCTGTCATTTGGATCTGATAGCACCTGGAATTGCCCACAGGGCTTTAGACAGTCTTCCTCTGACATGGCTTAGTCATGTAGATAATCATTCTGTCATTATTTCAGAAACAATTTGGGAAGTAAAATAAAAAAAGTATGATAAAAATGATGAAAGTATGGAAAACGTCACTCAACTTTGTTAATAAAATATTGAGTATTCTTCAACTGTAGACTTAACATCCACTGGAATCTTAATTAGAGGTTGAATAAGGGAAAATGCAGGCAAACAGCTTTTTAAAATATTATTTCCTTGTCAGTTTTACATGGAAACCTTCAGACCTGTCTTATGAAACCTTTTATCCACAGAGCCAAGAAAAGGCCTCTCAGGAGTCAATAAAACCAAGCTAGTTTTTAGATTCAGGACCATGCATTTTTCAAAACTACACGCCATGGGTTTTGTATAAGCCTCGAGGTTGTTAAATTTCTTTCAGATCAAAGAAGACAATGTGAGCATTCAATGTGAAGATTCAAGATATGAAAAAAAAAAATAAAGTAGAAAAAAGGAGGTGAGCAAGACGTCAAGCACCATCAATGAGATACTGAAATAAAAAAAAAAAAACATCAGTACCAATAGCGATTACTCGTTTAAGCTACACAAAAAGTTGAGAGGAGATTCAAATAAATAGTGCATAAACTAGAGATAAACTTGAACTTGTAATAAAGCAAGAAACAGCTGGATAGTGAGAGCTCATTATTTAATAGCCGAGGACAGAAAATCCAATTTATGTGCTTTAGCATGAGGACATAATTAGCATATGAATAAGAACAGAAAACCTCACTTGTGCATATTCTAAGCTTCCCTAGGGACTAGTCTCCTCAGGTTCTGCTTTTAATTTCTTACCTTGTTGTGTAGTAATGAATTACTGTACAGATGTGTGTAGACACAAATCCTCCGCATTAAAATGCATACCAAAGACTGTTTCTAATGCACATTTATTCACACATGCACCTAGAAATTGAAAAGCATACAGTATGATCAGATTTATATCTAAGAATTGAATCAACTGTTGATTTCTATCTTAAATTGCTTGGACCTTTCATAGACTGTATTGGTTGAACCGTCATTTGCACATCCACCTACACACACACAAGAAAAATAAATCCCTGCAATACACATGCAACAAATATACACACACAAATTCCTGCTTACATGGCACAATCAATAAAATTCACTGGCCCAAAGATAGGCAGCCTCTTTTGTTTCAGCTCTACTTGCTTTTACAAGGACAGATACATTTAGATACATTAGATGACAGACAGTCTAACCCATCAAGGCCTTGCTCATATGTCCCCTTTAATGAACTAAAACAATGTGCTGTCTTGCCTGATGGAAGACAGTGAGGGGTTGGAGGGAGGTTTAGCAAGTGCAGGCTCAGCGGACCCAAGCGGAGGTACAGGCGAGGCCGAGGAGGAGTTGAAAGCAGTCTCCAGTAAAAAAGAATATCTTCGTTAAGTTTATTTGACCCCCTTTCCCATCTAAACATCCTTCTTTCTGACATTTCTCACTTCAGCTGCTTGTCACCCACCACTGCAACCCACTACTTGCCTCAACTTTTTTTTTCGCACTCTCAAATGTCATCTCCTTGTCTCCACTATGTGGTTTTGTACAAGGTCTATTTCTCCCTCAGCTTACAAGGTCTTTTCTTCCTTTCAGCCCCTCAGTAATTTCTTATTATGCCAAGTTACATTGTTCCCAGCATCAAGTGTCTTTATAAGGTGACGCTTGTGTAGTGCTGTTCTTTTCCAGCGATCAGCACCTTTTCAGAAACGGTACTACTTTGTCCTTGGTCTGGGCTTGTGTGTCTCTTCATTCCTTTTTCAGCAGCTCAATTCATCTGTATTCACCTCTGATCTTAGGTACATTTTAAAAGTAATCATTTACCAATGGCCTCTCAAGCTTTCAATGGGTAGTCTGGAGAGAATCTTTCCTGGCGGCCAATTCATTATAAAGAAGAGTAAAAGGACTGCATAGATCTATCTACACTGTTCTCTACTTTGTGTCTGGGGCAATATGGAAAGAGCACATTGTGAAATAAAAGGAGAAAATCACTGCTAATTTGTACTGAGCAGAGCCAACCATGGATATGCATGGATATTGCACAGGTGCACATAATAAATGGTGAGGTATACTCTTTCGGGGATATCATAATAATCAGAATTCATCATGAAAGCAGCGTAGTTCAACAAAAGCCTTTGGTTGACTATGATGATTGATGACCTTCACTGAGTTATAACCAGTGGGAGGGGAGAATCAGCGTGATAATGCAGGACAATGTATGACAACAGACTAATCATGTTGTTGTATTCCCGTGGCACAGGACCAGACCCCATGGAACAGCGTGTCCATTTTGATGTATAGATTTTCAATTTGATTTGCTGACAGTTAATTATCTCAAAAATATATGTATCATCAGTTGAGATTAGTTGGCATCAATAAGGTGAAATAAGGTTATTAGTCATTGTATTAACAATTAAGTGTTAGTTATATACCCAAGGTTGATTCCCAGAGGCTTAGCATGAATACCATGAATGTAGTTTATGATAACTGCAGTATTTAATCACAAATGAGAAAATATGATTTTAAATTTAACCTAGTACATTGTAATAATTAATATTTTAAACAAGGAATTAACATTAAATTAACACTACATAACTTTTGGAAGATGACATAACACATTCTTGCTCTAAAAAAACAAAAGTTGAATTCATAAACTAAAAAACACAACCATGGTCAGTTCAATATACTTGTTGCTGATGCAGTCATTACTCATGGAAGTTTATGTCAGCAAACTTTAGACGTTGCTGTGTAACTGCTTTTACAACTCTCATGCACACTATTTTGGCATTTACCAATATCCTTTGATTGCCATTTGTGGACACAGTGGCCACTGTTCAGCAAAAGTTACTTAGTCTTGCTTTAATATCAAGGAGCACATTACTTACGAGCTTGACATACTGAAACAGCTGACTGAGCCAAACTGTATCATTTTTATAGGAAACATTATTTCTTCCCTTAATACATAAACAGTGGGGCAACCAAAAGGGACACATTTATATTTCGTAATTTTTGTCTTCATGATGGCTCCACCTCGTGGTTGGATGGTATCGGGTCCAATGGACAGGTAGAGGGACGAGAGTCCAGCAGAAGCTGGGGGATTTCCTCCTCAGTCAGAGGAGAGAATGAGAGGAGTGCGGCTGTGTTAGCTGGCAGCGGCAGACTGAGTTGGTCGGGCTCAGAGAACTTGTTATTGATGGCAGAAACCTTATCAGTAAAGAAGGAGGCAAGCATGTCTGCAGTGAGCAGAGTGGAGCGCGGAGGTGGAGGCGGATTGAGGAGTGAGTTAAAAGCAGAAAACATTTTTCAAGCATCTGTGGCACCTCAGATCTTGTTCTGATAGTAAGTGATCTTAGCCATTTTAGATGGAAAACTTCTCCATACAGCTAATCAAGTCTTTGCATAAAGCAGTAATGTCAGCGTTCTATTAAAGGCAGAGCCACTAAACAAACATTCAGCAGGGAAAAGTGCACTGCTAACGTCAGTTTTCAGGCTATATAGCTGCTCAGCTGCATTAAAGAGCAAAAAACTAGGACAGACAGGACAACATTCGACACATTTTACTCAAATGGTACTGAAAAAAATTAAACATACATCTAATAAATAAGTAAATACATACAGCTAATCCAGGTGAGTCGGTGAGATGTTCTGTCAAACAGTCTTTTTCTGCAGAGATTAAGAAAATGTTGATTTCCCCTTGAATTTTGCTCTTATATACATTTTATGGTCATAGAAAATATTATAATGCCACTAAAGAATTGACCTTTTACAGTTGGTTGGTTATTAGTGACATGGGAATTTAAGCATTTTATCATGGTGCGCTCATTTTATGTTGTCATGGGTAAAAGTATCCAATAGTATCTGTCACAGTATCTGTCTCTCACACTGCCACCTCTAATGGGCCATGTCATTCAGAAATTATTTCAGGTTTATAGGAGGGAAAAGACTGCTGACCAGCCAGCACTGATACCATGAAGCAATTAAAACCAGTATATCCAACGGCTATAGTATATAGTTTCACAGAAGTGGTTAGGACAAACACACGTATGACCTTCCTAAGTTACTAATGTTACATATACATATGAAAAATATGGTGCTTGGGGCAATGCACCTACAGTGAATGAATGAAAAGACATTAAAGGACATTCAAAGGACAACACAAACAACAAATGGCTGTATAACAGAACGGTGTGTCAGACAGCACAACCACTGTTCATGATTCTGATTGCCTGAGGGGAAAAACTGTCTCTTCAGCAGTATGATGTGTGTTTCAGTGCTGCGGTTTTATTACTGCATTTATTATTTTGGGTGTTTTGGGTTACAAGCAGAATATTGTAGAGATCTGGGACAACTATATTGTACAACATTATTTTCCAAATGCTCAGACTAAACGGCGAACTATGATTTTAAAGCCTGATTGTTTTAGGATTTTCTTTTTCTTCACATAATTTAGCTTTTTTTTTCATATCATCTGTTGGTTAATTCAAATGTAAATTCCCTTTTTGTAAATTAAAATGAACTCTGCATAATTTCAGCACATGAAAAAACTCTCAACCAAAGAACAAATGAGGAAAAAGTTTTCTTTGCACTTTATGGTGTTAGTGAAGTTGCTTGGGTTTTGTAAATTTGAATAAGTAATTGGGCCGATGATGATCCTGTCATTCATCACTCGCTCAACCCCAGCCGTCAGTCTTTCCAATCCACATCAATTCACTGCTAACCCTTACCTGTTTTTGTTGTTGTAATTATGTGTGAAGTGTCCCACATCCCATCCTACAAAACGTTTCTATCATCTTGAAGCTATGTGATCACAGAAGCGTATGCTGTCGAGTCGCCGGTGTTTGCTGGCATGTTTGTCTTTGTTCATTTCTTCATCTGAATCACGTTTCATCTGTTTCTGTTCTGCCCCCCCCCCTCCCCAACACACACACACATGCGTGACGTGTATGGTTGATTGTTTGATTTATCAGCAGCCCTCAAAATAAATACAAATTGCAGACTTCTTTATTGTGTGCATGATTGTGTGGTAGTATGGACTTACATTGCATGTGTTTGCATGTAACAAAGGCCTCTATTGTGTGTGCATGAGCTGATGTAAGCATATGGGCTCATGCATGTACAATACTGTATGTGCTATCTAAGGAATATGTGAGTGTGTCCAAGGATGCTATGATTGATAGTGCAGAGACCAGAGTTGTAAAGCAACGGGTTTGAGTTGACATGAATTGTCGCCTGCAGCCATCAAACATGATGCATGTTGGTGTGATGTGGAGGGGAGATAACCTCTAACAGGGAGATGGACAAGAGTGGTGACACTAATTTATCCATTTGACTGACTTCCCTGTGTTACACATGCTCGGGGGCGCAGTGGTATTGTCTGCCACAAATTACCATACGCTGCTTTTTCTGCAGGGTGGAATAGTATGTGTAGAATGATATTAGATAGTGAGAACTTTGATAAGGCATTAAGCAAAAAGCAGCATGCTACAGCAAACAATGAGGAGCATATTATGACTACAGAGTGGGGTATTGCACTGAGAGGATGTAAACAAGGTAGAGAATTGGCATTGAGTAGAAATGTTGTGTGAAAAAAGAGGAGGAAGAATCAAGCAAATAATATATGTATTACCAGGGAAGTGCATCCTGATTTATTGACAGGAAACTCTGGTGTTTTGTGAAAAGATGAAGCTGCAGGTCCCGGTTTATTTCAGCAGCTATAGATAGCCAAGTTCTGTAAGTGAGTTGCTTTTTGATGTGTGAGATTAAAGGGATTTAGCACTTGAATACCTTCTCGTCTGGACACTCCTGAGGGTTGTCTGAAAGAGGATGGGAAGCTAAAAGCTCCTCTTTTTCTCCTCTCTCTCTTCCTGGCTGTCATTCTGATGAACTCAGGGCCTCAATTAAAACAATTTCTGATACATTAGCATCCTGAAATTTAAATTGAGGTGATTTCAGATATGACTCAGGCTTTTTGCAGGGTGCGTGAGCACGTCTGAGTGTGTGTTTGCGGTGATCTCAGCAGCATCTATTGTTAGACCTATAAGATTATACTGTCCAAAGAGTCTTTGTGTGGGTGCAATGTTGTTAGAAAATCACTGTTAGTGAGTATAGATCATTTTGATTTAGATTTTCAAAATTTCATTTCCTGTATTCTATTTCACCTAGCTGACTTGTGCTTTGTTGAACTTCAGAAACATATGTTGTAAATGTGCATTTTTACATTACTCCCAGCAACATATACTATCAGTAATATAAATATGATATTTCTGTACAACCTATAATAAATAATATAGTTAGTTATGGCTATTACATGTGATAAATGCAAAGAGTTTGCACTGTGCCACAGCAGAGATGGTGATGATTCTTCTATGCATCAGTGTGGCTGAAGGTTAAAAGGCTTCAAAAGGCCAGACTGAGAGCGGGGTGCCGTGCTTAATCTGTGAACAGTGGAATTAAGTTGAAGACATTGGTATTCTTGTGAACCCCCTATGAAATGCATTAAAAACTACTTTATAATCTCTCTGTCATCATTATCTCTTTTCTGATCACAAAGAGCAAACAAAGCTCAGCAAACTTCAGAACAATTCATAATTCATGGCCAAACCAGCTTTTCTATTTTACCCTGTAACATGAGGGTGCGACCACAAAATCAAGTTTGCATACTGGTTTGTCGAATACAGCATTAAAGTTTCATCATATAGGTCAAAAGAGTGCTGTGGAGACAGCAATACTTTGAAGATTTGACTTGAAGTAAAGGGATTGATTGTGCTCTGTGTTCTGTGTCCTTCTTTTTCATCTTCAGATTGATTTTGTATTGATTGAAGAAAGCTCTCTCGTCTCTTTCCTTATGAGGATAGATCATATCGAATGGTACAGTCAGTTCTCATGATCTGTTTATGTACGTATATTAGTTGGGCACAAATGCATCTTTGAGTACATGAATGCATTTATGCATACTTGATGTGTGCTTGCTTAAGATTTTGATGTGTGTGTTCATGTGTGTGGATAACAAAGGCTTCCTTTGTTATATACATTCATACTTAAAGTGTAGGGATCATGTCTTTCCCAAGTTGCTCGGTGCAGGCAGTGGTTGTAGGATGAGCGATGCTCGGCTCAGGTCCAATTGAGATGATGCCAGATGGTCTAATCTCTGTGTGTGGGTGTGTGAGAGAGAGTGTGTGTGTGTGATTGCAATTATAGAGTGGGTACGGAGAAGCAGGGGCTCACTGTGGGTGTTTGTGTGTGTTCTGTGTAGTTTAGACCATGAGTATAAGGATTTTTGAGAAATTGAGGAGATTTTGGTCATCTTCATTTCTCCAAATGGCTATGATAGGGTTAAAACTTGGTTTTAGGGTATAGGTTAGAATTAAATTAAGGGAGGTGTGTAGGTTCCATTTTCAGTCAGTCTAGAGAATCTCTTTATCTTTCCTCCTTTGCAAATTGGAGAAAAGATGAAACATTCAGATATATTCACAGAAAGAGAGGTCACACACTACAAACTAGACATGCACGTAAAAAACTTCTCATCATTTATGAAATGAAGGTTTACACACCAGTGAGATCTTTGATTTCCATCTGCTGTTGGCCTTGTGGCAACATCAATACTCTCTGATTTTGTCGCTCCACTAACCCTCATTCAGTGTCTTTTAAGTACTGAGGTTTTATTCTCTTTACAATTGTTGTTGGCTGAGGATTATCATTCATACATTTACTCAATAACCTTCTTTACATTCCTGCAGAAAGTCAGTTGTATTGGCCTCTTGGCAGTCATAAATATACTCTTAACCCATAGATGTCAGAGAATAAAAGGTCATGCAATGCTTTTACTCTTAGTCCTAAAAGTCAGATCAAAAATGCACCACTCTAAGAATTTTTGCCCAGTTAGGACTGATTTCCTCAGGGTTGACTGACAAATCCAAGACCAAATTACTACTTTAAAAAGCTCTGTTTCATTTAATCTGAACTTTAACCCTAAACTCAGAGCCTGACTCTTTATAGCCCTTGAGCTGCTGGCACTGGAAAGCATCTAGCTATCCTTGTGAAAGCATTTGAACTCGTAAGTATAAAAGAATATACAGCCCACACCTCCCGTCTGCTCAGTTGCATGGAGATAAGACACTACTGTACAACATACTGTATGTTTGTGTGTGTAATCCCTCCCAGATCAAGCTGTATTTCTACTTCAGCAAGACCAGGCATGCACCTATCAAGGATGTGTGCCAACGGTGATTTGAGGTTTTATGTAAACCGTTGCCCGAAGCTGACAGAGCGGTGTGTGTGTATGTGTGTGTGTGCTTGTGTGTGTGCTTGTGTGTGTTATAAATGATACTTGGAGACTGGCCCTCTACTAAGTCTGTTTTCAGGTCCTCCTTTTATAACTTGTCTGAATTGCAAGCTTATTTTTCGTGGGGGGGTTGTTAATTGATGTCCTCTGTACATTTTTGTGTGTGTGTTTGAGTTGGGAACTGAAACGAAAGAGAGAAAAAAAAAAGAAATGTGTGCACTGTACATATTTTAGAGTCACTGTTTGCTGTTTTACTGATTTACATGGTAAAATACTCATATGTTTAACAAGAAGCAGATTAGTTTAAACAGATTTTCATTCAGATTTTATGCCAAGAAAATACTTTCATTAATAGAAATTGAGGAGGAAAAAAGAGTAATGCAAATGAACTTCTAATCATGTGCCTGTCATGCCTAACAAAACAAATGTTAACAAAAAGAAAAATAAATGGTTACAACTATAGTTATTGCTTTTTGGGGGCCACTTAGGGGCTGGAGAACGACATAACAAGCTAATTCTATCATCACTTTACAGGCTAGTTGTTTTGGCTAACAAGTTAGCAAACAGTTGCCTATGCTCAGCAAAAACAAGCAACATTAGTGTTCATTTGGAGTCGTGTTTCTGGCCGCATGATGGATGAAAGTTCAATCTTTTAAATCCTTGAACCTTGTTTTTCTTAGACAGGTAGCATATAGTCAGTTTAGGAGAGCTTGTTTGCTTCTGGACTGGCAAGAGTGGAGAATTATTTTTGAAAACTTGAACCACTTTAGTAAGCATCACAGTGGGATAAATTGTAGGACCAATCAGCAGTTTGCACCAGTCATCAGACAGTTATAGCTTTGTCTATAAGGCAGACAAGCATAATAGATTGAAATGCCTTTTCAAAATGTCTCTCTCTTATTCAGCATCGATCTGCTGGCTTAGCTGTAGTTCAGTTTGTACACTTATTTCGCTTCTCAAAAAAATCAAACTAGTATTTTGGTCTGTAAACATGGGGTGACTTGAAAAGCAAACAATTTGCTTGACTTCATTGCAAGTCATGAAGACTCTTCTCATGACTAAAGCTCAAAGAATCCAAAAATGCTCACCGATAGACAGCCTATCTCTCTCATCCAATGGAATGGGTAAACACACCACACATTTCTTGCTATAAAATTTCTGGTATAATATCCAAGAGTAAGGATGACATCTTTAAATCTAGCACTGTACTCTGAGTCCTATAAGACCACCTGCTACAGGCTATGATATCTTAAGGCCAATTTAGTATTCTTCAAGAAAAATAAAGGAACTTGCAAGCTATTAGGCATCTAAATGGCATAAAGACAGAAAGGCTTTGATATTTTGAAAGTGCTGTATCCTCATTATATATCAATAACATTTTCTACTGTATGTAGGCCTAAATAATATTTTTATAACCCATATTTTCATCAACTGTTTTTTCTTTATAAATAATTCATGCACAAGATTGAATGATATAAATAATTCTTGCTTGTAAAAAAGGTGACTCATTGTTCTCTTAAGTGGCTGCTTATTGGAAACTATGCACATGCTGCAAATGGAATTGAAGGACTGAATACAGTTTCTTATATTGTTTGAAACCATATTTTTAAGATGTAAAACAGTAAAAGTAAAAGCCTGCTGAACCACACTGAACAAGCTCAGGTCCTAATTTCCTAAAGCATGACAGCAAGATCTTTAAATCATTTTGTGCTTTGTTTTCTGTGACAAACTTTCTTGTTAAACCTGAATGAGACAATTTCCCGTGTCAGTAGCACAAAATAGCAGCACAAGGTAATGGTTTGAATAGTGACACTTCAAAACCTGGAAGTCATATAATTTGATGTCAAACCGCACACTGCATGGTCCTGAAGTAGGGATGGAGGAGTTGAAAAGGCTCAGCTCTCTCGCTCTCCTTCTCACTTTCTCAATTTTGCAATTTGCTCTGAAAATCACTCGTCACTTTCTGTGCATAGAGTCATATAGCCACTGCCCACATATAATCTAATTTAGGGAAATACCATGGCTTCATTATTTATTCTTACAAATGTTAATATGAACATTTTAAAGGATTCAGCTTTTACATTCTCCATAAACAAATGTAGTGTAACTTAAATTGTACGATCCATTGCTAAAGAAAATAATTGGCAAAATTGCCTGCATTTATCTCCAACATGCATTAAAACTTAATTCAGATTTGGATAAAAGAAGTCATTTCAAACATCATAATGTTAATGTGAAATTGTACTTACAAAGCTGCAAAATAGTTGAACATTTCAAAATAAGGTTCATTTAGAGTGGAACGTTATTAATTTGCAGAGGTGCATAATAGCTATTCACTACTGTCCAGACCACAAGGTACCATGTTTATATCGGCGGGGATGGAAGAAGTGTGTGTTTGGTGTTGTGTGTGTAGAGCACATAAATAGTGTTGGCAAGCCAATTAATTTGTTTATGAGTGTGCTCGGCGGGCTCAGTGACCTCAGTGCCAGAGACAGTTAGAGTGCATTTAGCAAGCTGATGGTCTCCAAATTAGAACTGGTCTGCATCTATTAAAAATAGATAGATACTTCTATACTTTTACTGAAGTACTATTTTAATACAGACATAGAGTATTTTTACAATGTGATGTTAATAGTTTTAAATATGTAAAAGATATAAGTAATTCCACTAAATCACTAAATCAACCCATGTTAATATGCAAGGTGTGGAAAACAATGTCTAACTTGTAATGCACCTCATGCCTGGGAACCCTTTTTTCCCCCATTGGCTCACAGACCTGTGGTCCACACATGTGAGGGCCACGGTTGGACCCTTCTCAACTCTGCAGGTCCCCTCACCTTGATGGAGCGTTTCAGCGTCTTTTTAGGTCATTGTTTAGCCTACTGTTTTTGTTCAGTTTTACAGCTCTCATCAATGTTATTCTCCAGCAGTAAAATACAGCTGTTTTCAGTGAAAAAAGCTTTGATAAATCAGCTACCTACTCAGCACCAAATGGCACACAAAGTCAGTGACAAAACTTATTAATACAAAATATTGTATTTTTAATTGCCAGAAGGCCATATGTCTCCAAATGAACACTATATTTTTCTCTGTGTATGTGTACTAAAACATTTGCCATAACAACTTTATTAGCTGATAATATCAGCGGTATGTTCGCCATGAAAACCGATGAACTAATGTCCTAACACCCTTGTAGTGCTTGTTTTCCAGGAGGTCTTTATCATATAGCAGTTGTGTAGTGTTTTTTCTACCCTCTGAATCAGTGTATTTAAGATTGAGTTTTATACTTGACTAGACTTTTGTGGACAGTACTCTCCCTTCCTGGTCATTCTGTCACAGTCATATTTTCTTCATTGGTAATGAAGCATGGATTGAAGCATCCTGCTGCAGTTTATCTTCATGCTGTTTGGTTTGAACAGTATTTGTCTGTAATTATTTTGTTTTATTTTAGATACTCAATTTTAGACTGGCTGCAAGGGCTGCAAATTGAGTTTAGTTAATCATTACCTACCATAGCAACAATGCTAAAGGCAGGTGTTTGCAGTTTCAGACATTTTCTGTCGCTAAAAGCTGTGTCCTCTGATGGCTGTCATTGCCAGTATTTTGATTCAGACTTTTTGTTTGCAATGTGTGCTTTCATTGCAGTTTCACAGTTGTGAAGATTAAATTAAATTATCAAGAAAAGTCAGACCTTGTGATTGTTGGACGACATCACACTGGTAGCTAACGCTAACTGTCCAGCTTTGATAAGAAGAACTCATTGCAAGGGCAGTAAACTGGTGATTGCTTCTGCACAGAGCAAGGAAAAGAACAAGCACCTGGTTTAAGGTAAGACAGCTCACTCAGTGTGTCAATGTTAATTGTTGGTTTAATGAGCAGTGCAACTGTTTGTCGGCTCTTCGATTAATGCTAAGTTAAATGGTAAGTGAATGAGGGCAGTCTTTACAGTTTTAGTGTGTGACTTGCAAGTGCCAGTTAATATAATTCAGATCTGACAGAGGAGGTAGAAAGCATTTGGATTGTGAATACATATTTAGTTATAAATTAGCATAATAAGTCAACAACAGATGTATGTTAAATGACTCAGTGGTGTCTATAGAATAAGTGATTCAATCTTGTACTGACACATACAGGTGCTTATAATGATTTATTGTTGCAGCCCTCTTATATTTCCATGTGTTCTTTTGCACTAGACGTCCTTTTTGGATGGCAAATTTCATATAGGCTACCATTGGAGATCATGTGTATCTTTGCATGTGTGTGTGTTGGTCACTTCTATAGTTTTGTGTAAAATCAGACTTCACACAAGTGTACATTGCTGCATATTTATGAGATTAAGTATTGTAGGTTGCTACTCCTCATACTCCTCCTTCTCTTATGAAATATTCAGGAAAGTCAAGGTATATGAAATACTTTTAATAATAATGAAGTGCTGATAGATTTCCACTTTCCACAGGTCCAACTGTGTGCAAAAAGTGGTGAGAATAAAACTAAAAAACCTTGTCTCATCCCCAGGAATGACCTGTTTGCTGCTAATCTTGTAGATAATTTGTAGTAGTATTAGTATAGTATTAGTAGTAATAGTTTGAAAGTTTGTTTTCGCTTTAGAGAACAGTTAGGTGAGTGGACAATAGCAGCATGTAGACTGAACAAGGACACAAGGATAAAAACAAATGCTGAAAATGAAAGAAATCCAGTTATAGACACACACAGTAACAAACCATTTATGAACATGTAGCAGATAAAAACTATGGTTCTCTTGTTCTTTAGGAATAGCCTCAGTTTATAACTGTCCTAATGTATCATGCATTTGGCCGTTAGAGCACAAACTTCTTGCTGAGAATGAAAGGGATCAAAGACAACCTGGGAGAACCAAGTTCAAAATACGTTGGCATCTTTTTTGAACACAGCTGATCATTGTGGTTAGAATAGTGTGTGACATGATAGTGAACATGGGAGAACTGGAAGAAATAATTTTGAACGAGAATGAATACTTAATGAGGAACAAACCATAATTTAATTATAAATCTGATAGTCCCAGTTGTGACTGACTGAGTAGATCTGGTACCCATTAAATCTTGATACACTCATGCACATGTAATAGCAGTTAATGTAAATATTAATATTAATGTCTCGTTCATAACATTATGTGTGGCAGCACCAGTAGCCGGGGCGGTGTGTTAACAACAGTGGTAAAAAATGCAGCTTGACAAGAAAAAGCAGTGAAGTACAACTGTTTCCAGCTGAAGTGATTCTGAGTCTGCGTCCGTGGATACAATATCAAAAATCCCTACACAGTGACGCCTGGAAAAGCGACTTTTTTGAATGGCATGAGGAAAACTGTCAGCCTTGGGACGTTGTGTAATCGAAAGTGTTTCAATGAGGGTGTGATGGATTGCCTGATTAGGGACCCTGGCAGTAGTACGCCTCACAGATGGCAAATTAAACAGTAGACAGATGCCCCCCCCACCCCGCCTCCCATCCTCTTAGCCACTGCACAAGCTCAATACACCCCACTAACCTCTCTGTGTCCTAGGCTTTGTTGCCCTCTTCTCTGCTTTTTATACCTACTCTGTCTGTCCTATCTATCTTCATTGATTTCCATTCAGTAAGCATGTCTCATGTCTCAAGGTTTGACTGTCTTGGAATTTTGAAAGAACTTATTGGGTCCAGGTCAGCCAAGAGGGGGGACATCACTAATCGCTATGCTGATTTGAATCGTAATGTTCACATCACGATCATCATCAAAGATTTGGGGTCATTGACTATGTAGCAAGCGAATGCTTACTGACGACATCTACGACTGTCCAGTAATTAATTTACAATGATCATAAAACATACAGAATAGGTGATTCCTCACATTTCAGAAGGTAGAACCTGCAAATTGATTTCATTTAATCAGTGTTTAAACAGTGACTGTTTCTTATTTGATGAATTGCCTAGGATGCAATGAAGGGATTTGCAGTTGCATGTGTTAACAAAATAGGAGCAGGGGTACAAGTACACTCACTAAAAGATATCTTTCTTGTGTGTATGTGAGTGTTACATTCTCTTTGTGTGGTAGTGTGTGTGTGTGTGTGTGAATGTGTGTGAGTGTGCGCGTGTGCGTGTGTGAATGTGTTTGTTCAGCACAGAGGGAGCTTGTAACCACGGCCAGTGCATCATTAATACTGTCTCCCGCAGATGTACCATCATTCTTGACAAATCACCGGGGCCAGCCATCAGGAACATTACAATCCCTGCTACACATCACAAGTACACATGTACCATGAAAGAGAACACAAGTTCTTGCTCTCTTCGCGACGGTGGAGGTTTCGGGGGTGAAAGGCTCTGGGGTCTCACTGAGGGCTAAGTACTTGCAGAAAGAAAGTAGGCCTGCTTTCTAATGCGTAGCTAATCAAGCTTTGATGCGTTCCCTTGCCTCGTAGCTCCGTGCGTTTTCGTCTTTTTCTTCCCCATCTCCAGCCTAGCGATGCCCTGCCTGCTCGTTCAATTACCCTCAAGCATGTCTTTGTTTTATCTCGCTTGAATGAGTGTGTTTTTTTATTTAATTATTTTTTTTTGCAATAAAGGCCAGCGCTCTAGCCAGCAAGTGGCCTCCTCCTTCAGTAGAAGAGGATGTGGGCGACATCGAAAGTATTAACGCTATTGCACTAATGGTTTTTACCTGTGTGTGTAACTTTTGCCGCATCGCTTGTAAAGTGTCCCGTCGCTCCACTGGTTTGGAAAGCGTCTGTTATATTCAGTCCACGGAGCAATCACGGGATGCAGATGGAGCCGGAGCTTGTCATGTCTAAGGCTTCCTGCAAGTGCCCTTTGCAAATGCCACTGACAACGATGGGTAGGAGTGAACCGTGGCTCCATCTTCATCTCCATCTGCATGCCTGACCAACCCAGGCACTAGTGTGTCAAGCGTGGTGAAATGAGCTTTGTAATCCAATGATATCTTGTCAGCTCAAATCTGCTGCTCGGGATGTGAAGTGCAGTTTTTTTTTTTTTTGGCTGGAATACCACACGAACAGCTAAAGGAAATATTGGTGTAGCTGCTACGATTCACAGGGCTGATAAGAGGTTGTAATACAACTGGATAAAGGAATAAATGTTGGACACAGTGGCGAATGCTCATAAACACACTCAGACACAAACTCTCGTACAAAACGCACAAAAAAGTCAGATATACTGAGACTAGTTCTTATTGTGCATGAACAGAGTACAGGTGGGGCATTGACAGGTGAGTCTTGGATGGTCTCAGACACACACAGACACTCGCACATGCATACTGATACACACGATTGTATGGTCTAGAAGGTACTACGGTCCATCTGCCATCATGTATTTGTGTGTGTATCTACGCTTCCTCCATTCCTCCCTCCTCTCTCTTACTAATCCTCCCACTCATTTACACCCACAAACACACACTTTCTCTCTTTCTAGACTCCACTTCCATGCCCCTCTTCCTCTCCTCCATTTCTTCCTCTGTTCCCTCCTTCCTTCTTTCCTTCCTCCCGTCTGTCCTTCCTTCCTTCCTTCCTCCCTTGCTTCCTTCCTTCCTTCTTTTCTCTCTCTCCCTATATCTCTCCTGTGCATTGCCAGGATCAATCTGTGGGTTAATCCTAATACTGGTTGAGAGCTGTTGGCACTCTCTGGTCTGAGTGCACACACAAACACACACACTCACACAAGAGCAGTGATGCAGACTGTAGATAGAGCCAAAATCCTGCCTGTAAGTGGGCCGTTTGGGATCCAGCTTGAAGCTGTTTATGGTCAGGGTATGTGTGTATGTGATTCTCTACACTCCTGTACTCTCATCCTCACTTGTCGGGTTTCAGATTCAGATTTCTTCCTGCCATGACTTTATTTTGGCACCTCTCTCTCTCTCTCTCTCTTTCTCTCTCTCTCTCTTTCTCTCACTCTGTTTGAGTGATAACATGTGGCACAATCATTTAAGGGTTATTTTCTGCATGATTTGATCAAACAATTTAATGATGTTGAATTATAAACATTTTCCTAGAGCATTTATGTATAGTTTAAACTGCTATAGAACATTTTAATCTATACAGAAATGCAAATGGGGAAAGTAATGTAATAAAGCTAAAGATACTGTTTCTGTCCAAACCTAGAGGCAGTTAGGTCACACTTTGTTTTTGAATACCTCAGTGGTTTCATATTTTATTGCTTACTAACATATTGTGGATTATTGTTTAC
This sequence comes from Thunnus albacares, assembly GCF_914725855.1. Taxonomy (NCBI): domain Eukaryota; kingdom Metazoa; phylum Chordata; class Actinopteri; order Scombriformes; family Scombridae; genus Thunnus; species Thunnus albacares. The sequence continues at coordinate 19,019,217 of NC_058116.1, forward strand.
AAAATTATAGCTGACAAACTTAAGTTGAAGTGAGATGTAATTGTGAGGTAATTTTGACACTGATAGAATGAGAGAATCGTTTTAGTCATTGGGTTGGTTAAGAGACTGTGTTGCAGTGACAACTTCCTCGGAGCTTATGTACCCTAGCACCTATAGTACTAGATTTTCCACATTTTCATATTTTGACTGTGTGTAGACACAGGTGGAAGACCAGCCAATAACCATTGGTTATTTTTGCTTTTCGCCTGCTGAAATCTTCATACAGCTCCTCTGTCTTTTTCTACTCTTTTTCTTCCTTACTTTCATCTGGTGGCTCCATGGAATTGATTTCCACCCGCCTGTCTGTTGCCTTTGTGAGCAACGCGCAAGCTGGGGAGAGAGAAAAAGAGAGCGATGGAAGGCCCTATTTTTCCTTCAAGGAGGGTTTCACACTCCTCCCTCGAAGGAGGCTTTTCGTGCTCACCCCTTTCGGTTTTTGGACAAGAACAGAGAGAATATGTGGGCACAAATACATCAGGTTCAGTCTGGTGGGGTTAGCTGGAGGATGCTGAGGAGATGGGTAGCCTTCAACCCACAGAATCAATTCACCAGCAGAAAAACTTTTTCACCACACTAAATGATAACACACCTTGAGAGGCTTGGCCCTTGACATAGGAGAAAAATAGCGGCATGAAAGAACTGTCGTGGGAGATATATACATATTTTTTGTCAGCCCGCCCAAAACTGTCTCTATCATCTTGTGTAGGCACACCATCCCTTTTGGGGCATTGCTTTTTTCCTCTCTGCTTTTGTCTTCTAAAGACAAATTTGTTTTTTTTTCCATTTTTAATGCAATGTTTTTCCAAGCCTGAACAAGGGTTAGACATACAGTAAGTGTATATGTGTATGAAGTGACAATTATGAAGTGAGGTCATCAAGTGTCTCCTGTATATACCGTCTGCCTTATCTAAGTTATCTTTGCCTTTTCCATTGAATGGTAAGAGAAATGACCATGGCTGATCAAGCAGGATAATAGCCTCTGATTTGCATGTTCCACAGTTATAATGGATGACATGGAGGAAAAGAACCACCTGGTGTGAAGTATTATCCCTTACATTAATTCAAGTACTGTATGTGGATGCCCCCGTAGTATGCTGCGAACTTTGTGCCAACACTGGGGAAGATTCTTGATGAACACGACAAAGTACTTGCGCACAATGCCATGTCCGTGCAAGGATAAATTACTTTTTAATAAATTACATTGTTGTGGAAGAGCTTGACTTACCTGCACAGAATCCTAATCTCAACCCCAATGAACATGATTTCCATCAAGTGTGAAACGGGCCCTATCACCCATCATTAGCACCTGACTTTAATAATGGTCAAGTGGCTGAATGGGAGCAAGTCCCTGCAGCCAGGTTCCAAAATATTGTGCAAACCATTCCAGTAGAATGGAAGGAGATGTTCAGCAATCACATATCAGGTGTCCATGCACTTTGTTCAGTTGTCCACATACTACATGATGTCCTTACTTCCTATTTTTCCATGTTGCTTATTTTATAATCTGACAATGTGTCAAACTGATATCATACAGTCTTACAAAAATTGCAACCAAGATTTTCTTAGACTCATCTTGCACAGTGTGAAATGCAATAAAACTTACATGATCGTTGTTTTGCACATTCTAAAGGAGTCTGTAGGGAGCCACGCTGTATTATGCATTATTTTGCCCTCATTACTGGTGGGGCTGGACTGGTTTGCTCCCTAGTAAGACATTGCCATTTCTACCCATCTCTCTAGAGCCAGCGGTGCAGAAGTGGAGGGTACTCTTACTCTCACCAGGGAAGCAGCATGTCCCCCGCACATCCTCTGAGGCTACCCACTCACCCCTAACCTTGAGGACAGCTTCTCATCAAAGCACCCATTTTTATCCCCCATCCACTACATGTTCTCCATGATAATAACTTTATAATAATATAATGACTTTATTTGTATAGCATATATATTCATGATTGCAGCTCAAGTGCTTTACATGCAAATGACACAGTCATAGCGCTAGGAAGAAGTCAAATAAAATACAAATAAAAAAAGATAATAAAAAAAGAGAAACAAAAACAAACAAAATAAACCAAACAAAACAATAAAAGGTTGATAAAACTGGGATATGTGGATAAAACAGAAGCTTGGTTACAGTAAGGAAGGGAGCTGATAAAACGCCAGGATGTACAAATATGTTTAGCTGTTTCTAAAACTAGCTACTGAGTTGGCCTCTCTGATATGTCTCGGTAGAAAATTTCATAATTTTCTGGCATAGTTAAAAAAAGGCAGCATGCCCAATTGTTCTTATGGGCCTGATTTCCAACCTCTAAAAGACCGGCAGCAGATGACCTAAGGGCACATGGGAGACAGTAATACCGAGTTCACACTACAGGATTGTAGCCCTGATTTTCCACTCATTGGCAGTTTTTGGAGATCACCGACAAAAGCCCCCAGATCAGAGGCAAATCTGCGTTCTCTCGGCACTCACAAATCAGCACTCGATTGCTATGTGTGAATTGTTCAAAGAACTGTTGAACTGTCTCTGTCCACAGAAGCAGCCGTCTGTCAGCTGCAGCTCCTGGGGAGCTGAGAGGACAGCAGCCGGCCAAACTGCCTTCACCAGGGTGACTGACAGGCAGCAGAACTGAACCAAAATAGTTTGCATATTGGCTCCACAGGAAGAACAATGTTTGTAGTTATTGATTCATTGATATGGTTAATAAGTTCAAAACACATATGCAGCAAGATATTTGTGTGATTTGAACAGCGTCTCGTAATCAGTGTGGATCGATACATTTAATAAAATGGAAGCGTATCTGTTCCGTGAGAAAACGCTTTCTATGTGAAGTGACCACGGCCTCTCTCCCCCACCATTCAGCGGGTGCTGGAGATGGGAGACTCATGTCCTCACACAGACAGCTGCTCTCATGACCCCCCCCCCTGTCCTGTGCATGAGCACAAACGCCCCCTGCTGCTGATTGGCCGGAGTAGTGTTGGTTGGCTTGCTCCAAGCTACTGTGTTTACATGCCCATTTACAGAGCTAGGGCTGTGTATGGTCGTCAGATTTTTTATCAGCGCACACATGGAACGGACTAGCAGACTGTAAGCAGATATTTGCTGAATTTGACAAAAAGTGTATTGGATTAGGATTGCTGACTCTACCTTTAAACCAGTGGTTTCCAACTTTTTTGGCTTTTAAAGTGGTGTGTAGTCAGGGTCACATGGTCATGGGTCATGGTATCACGTCATTTTCTGTGTCCCGTCTTGTATGTGTTTTCTTGACAAAACATAGTTTGGAGACCAGACATCGGGGATTCCTGGTGAAAGATCTTGTAATGTGTGACCCCCTGTCACTGATCAGTCATGTAGTGTGCAAACCACAAAGACTTCAAGATTCCCGATTACAAGACAGAAAGTTGTGTAGTGTGAACAGTACAGCGATCTGACGATATTGAAAGTCATGTAGTGTGACCAAGGCATAAAATGTCAAGCTGGAGGCTGCTCCTAACCCGTTAAGAGCTTTAACAACAAGTAAAGCTTTAAAAACACTTTAAAATAACTTCTAAAAGAAACTGGGAGCCAGTGTAAAGAGGTTATCTTATCTTTGTAGCCTGGCAGCTGAATTTTGGGTGAGTTGCAGCTTTTGAATCATATTTTCAGGGAGACCCTTAAAAAGAGCATTACAATAGAAAAGTTGACTCGATGTAAAAGCATGAATTCATTTTTCTGCATCTTTTAAAGTTAAAAACGGATGTATCTTTGCAATATTCCTAAGATAGTTTTGGTCACCTTGTTTATATAATGTTCAAAATTCAAATCGGAGTCTAAGTTTACTCCAAGACTTGTCACTTCTGATTTGACCAGAGCAGCCAGATTACTGAATTTCTCGTACAGCATATCTCTTTTGGCTTTTAAGTCGACCAAAAGAATTTCTGTCCTGTCTTGGTTCAGCTTTAAAAAGTTATTGCACGCTCATTTATCGATTGCTGACAGCCAGATAATCAGGGAGCTCACAGCGTTACATGTTGACTGACATATATATTCATGTATCATCAGCATAGCTATGGAAATACACATTGTGTTCTCTGATGATATTACCTAATGGGAGCATATATAAGGAAAAAGGGAGGGGACCCAGGCAACTACCTTGTGCAACACCACAGGACACGTCATACTTCTCTGAAGTATATTCTCTGAGACTAATGTAGAATTTTCTACCAGTAATGTAGGAGCGAAACCAGTCAAGTATCTTACCAGAGAGACCAATCCATTTTTTGAGACAATGTAGAAGAATGTTATGCTCGATTGTATCAAATGCTACACTCAAATATAAAAGAACTACAAATGACACCATGTTTTTATTGGTGGAGCATAAATGTCAGTAAATGGAGAAAACATCTTTCTGAAAGCAGATATTTTACTGTCCTTGCCTCACAAGGATCTACCCTTGCCAGTGAATCGGTGATGTGATGATTAAAGTTTCATTATTCATAATTTGTCTCAGGATTACACATACTCCTGTAAAACTACTCAGAATAGTTGTTTTAAAAGTATAGTATGCTCCTTTTGCCACAGCTTGCTCCTAAAATCTGCCTCTCCTGAATGCTGAGGCAGAGGCTATCTGTGCCTCTGTCTGCACTAAGGCCAACATTTTTGTATTTACACATGCGTAGTCAGTTCTCACACTGTGTTGAATGATCGTTGAGGCAAAGACTGCCTCAACCCTACAGTCTATAGCTGTGTCTCAATTCAGGGGCCTCGTTTTCTGTGGACTTGCATTTGAAGACCAAATGCTTCACAGAGGTGCGTCCAAGGCTGTCCCATTTCAAAGTCTACTTCAAATGCAGAAATCCAGAAATTCTGCCTTCTTTGCCCGAATTTGGAGGATCCGACCGATTGATCCTTCGTGGCCCAACCATCCCAAAATGTATTTTGCACCAACGGGCAGCAGCAATGGCAGAGATTGAGACAGAGACAGACAACAGAGAAGCTGTTGTAATTTTCACTGTAGGACTGTTAATATTTCACTTTATTAAGTTTTAAGATTTTTTCAGGCGAGAAAGTAATCATTTAGATTCCCAATATGTGGTCAGTTTATCCAAATAACCCTTGTTTGCACCCCAACTCCTGAGATGATCGGCCGGTCAACATCCGTCATCATCCCGGGGAGAATATGATCCGATGAACTGATCTGTGCAGCTCTTTGGTGATTTACCACTGTTTCTGTAGCATTTTGATATATAACATTTCCTTTTGGAAGATGTTGGTCTCACATTTGAAATTTAACAATTGTAGCTACCACATTAGTTTGTCTGAATATGAAGTGAAGCTTCATGTTTTTACTGGGCAGAACAACAGCGCTGCCTCAGGGGTTCTATATGTACAGATATCACCACATTTCAATAAATATAAATGTATTAAAATGAACAAATCAGTCTTTATTTCATTTTATTTTATTCAGCTACATTACAGTTTGGATTTTTATTATGGCTACATTACAGACCGGATAACATAATTTACTGCATCCCTCTGTCAGTGAGGTTATTATTTTTGTGAGAAAAAAAGTGTTAGTGGAGCTTTGAGTTGAGATTATTTTGTCACAGTAGAGTCGGGTAGGTGTGTTGAAGCTGAGCTGCTGCTGTCAGCAGGAACACTGCTGCAGAGAGAGGAGAGGAGAGGAGAGAGAGAATAGACTGGCGCTTCTCTCTACTCAAGATTAGTTGAAAAATAAAAACTATTAAATGAATTTAAATAAAGTAATTGTTTATTAATACATTGTTTACTTCATTTACAGCAACTATTTACATCACAAATAAATTACATAAGAAGTAGAATAACAGGGTGTCTGCAGGTCCTTAAATTCAATTTTATAAGTATTAGGCCTTAGAAAATGTGTTTTTGTATTTTTTGGTTTAGCTGAGCAGGGAGTCCCCGGTGGTGCTGCTGGACCTTGATGGGCTGCCACAATAATAAATTTAAAAGTTCTGGCTCCATTTCTACTAGTTGTGTCCTGATTGTCCACTGCAGCTGTTGAGGTTGCTAAGCGACAGGAGCGGTGCTTTATGATGCAAGGGCGGGAACAGCTAGTGACGCAGCTGGAAATCCTCCGTAGACCATACTGTCTCATTTAACAACGCTCAGTTCTGGCCTTCATGGTCGATGAAGGAAAAGCCTTTGTAGACTGTGTCCTTTGAAGGATGTGGCCCCTGAATTGGGACACAGTTCTTCCGTGTCATGTGACATCCACTCCTTCTCGCTCTGAACCACGCCTTTCCCCGGTTAGTGCACTTGTTGTGGTGCTGCCCTACTGTATGCAACCAATTCATATAAACTTGCATCCACCCTGCCCCACCAGTTACACAGCCGTTACACACAGCTGTTCAAGAAGTCACTGGTGCTGCAGCTTGATTAGCTGTCTCGATGTGAGCACTGTCTGAATTTTTGAATTTGTCCCACCAGCTTGCACTGCCAGCTTGGTCTGCGTTTCCACGTATCCCATCATGCTTTGTGCAGCAAATTAATCGCTTCCCATAGACAATGAATGAATGTGGATTTTGTCAGCAGTCAGTTCACATGCAGTGGGCCTGCACTGCTACAAACGTGAGTGTGTTTGTGACCATCTGTCCGGGCATTATGAGTGAGCTAACCAGTTAGCTTGTTACATGTTTGGTTTTAAAGACCAGTAGCATCTATTAAAATGACATATTGACACCATGCGGATATCTACAGTTTAAGACTTTTTTCCGAGAGTCTGACAGAATATCTGAGGAGCTAAAGCCACAGTGATTGCACATAGCTCCCCTCCCTGGCTAGCTGCTAGCACTTAGCACGGATAGCTTAACGGTGGCAGTCAGCATGGATATTTCCTACTTCAAAAGATTTTCAACATTGTCTCATGAAGAAACTTGTGAAACTGAGGAATACACCTAACAAGGAGGACTTTTACAACGAAATCATTGACATCTTTGTTCAGAGGGATAGGCGTATGGATTTCGTCTTAAAAAAAGAAGAAAAAAAGAAAAAAAAAGACTTCTTTTAACCCTTTTAGCGGCGTTGTGTGTGTTGTCCGATGTTAGACTACTGAGCGCTCACACCACAATTTCTCTCTTTTTTTTTCTTTATCCTGGTGGTTATCAGTGTTCCACATTTTGTAGTAATGAATAAGCTTTTTTCTACTTTAAGGTGTGCTGACACCAAGCTTTCCCTCATTCTCTCTCTCTCTGCCTCTCTCTCTCTCTCTCAGTGATGGTGTTTATTGTGTTGTATAAGTCTACAATGTGTGAACATTCTCTGCAGACAAACCCCCCAACAGAATTACACGTTTTTGTTCTGTATACTAACAACCACTACAGTAAAGCAATCCACAAATAGGTGGTTGAAACAAAATCATTTAAATCTATTTTAATTTTATTTATTTGTATACTGTGCATTTACAAGGTGGAGACAAAATATCATTCATTTATTATTAATTGAAATTGAAAATGATTAAATACAAATCAATTCATTTAAATCTATACATTTTAAGGCTGCCTGCTAAATGTCAATGATCCAAATCATCAGCACCCAAGTCGAAGCTCCTTTTGTCAGTCAAATCTTGGCACTTGTACACAGAGAAACACAGAATTCAAACATGGCATGCTCTAAACTCTTACAAACCTAGTCTTGTCTGAAAATTACCTACAAACATACATTACAAAATTAAGCGTATTTGAAACAGACTTGTTTCTGTCTACTGCTTTGAAGCTCTCAGCTCCGCTGCTGAATGTTATAGATCACAGATGATGATGATCAAAGATACTAAAATGTGAGCTATGTACAGTAGGCAAAACCTTTAGACTTGACATGTAGGCTGTAAAGTGTTGGACGGCTTGTGTGCAGGTATAGCTGGGCAGTGGCCATGAATAATATATTCTTTATAATCGTAGGTAAGGTGTGAAGAAAAAAACATCAGTTATTATCAGCATTATCAGTAATAATGTTAAGTAGTTGAAAAACAAAACAACAAATACAGAAATAGAGTGGGAACCCCACACAAAAGTTAAATATTCCACCTACACTGGCAATTCATAGAGGAAAATTATTATTGGGGTGAAGTCCTAATACAATTAAATGTTTAACCTTTTGGGCTTTTAAATTACAACATGGCAAACAAGCTCACATTATTTTTGAATTAATATTTGTGATGTTAATGTTGTCATATTTGAGTTAATGCTGTCATGATTTTTAAAGAGTTTAGTTTTAATAGAGTTTAGATAATTCATTTTAGTTTAGGCTTTAGAGAATTAATTTAGTCAAGGGTGCGTGTGTGTGTTTGTTTGTGTACCTCTCCTTGCCATTTCCCCTCATCTGTGACTTTAATTCCTGTGGGACGAAAACCTCTATTAAATGTCAACCAGAAAGTGCTGACGGTGCAACCACATCTTTCAGGGTTTCACCTCGTAAGACATTTTAAATGATAATGCTTTCATTGAATCGTATCGATGCATCTATACTTCATCTTTTTCATTTTTTTTGAACACACACAAATATACAGGATAGCCTTGAATCCATCATAGCTAATGTAGGACTGTGCCTTACTTTATAATGTCAATTGCAGTTTATTTGAATGTAATTTCTGCTGTATTACATGTTAGAGCTTTGTGAGTGACAGAAGAGGAAGAGAGATGAGACTGGAGGGTAAGACGAATAATAGTCATGTAGCTGGGGATGTTACAAGCTCTTTTTTTGGCCCTCTACTTCATGACATTTACTACAATCACAGTCTAGTGTTGCTAATGCATGACTTGCTCAGAAAATGACACTCCCACTCTCCTTCTCTCTTGCACATGCTTTTTCTGTCTGTATACATATTGTGTAATGCAACCAAATACAAATGCCCTGTAATGAATGCTTTATAAAATGTATGATTTGTAATTGTGTTGATTCATCTGTATGATATGATAAAAAAATCACCATTCCTTATATATAGTACATAAACATGACAAGTGGGTAATGAAACATGTATTATAAGCTAAAATTCCAAAATTAAACCAAAAATGTTGCTGTTTCAGTATTCACTGCTATGGGTGCCAATAGAGTTAAAATTCCGAATTAGTTTTACTTATCAATGTCATTGGTTTGACTTTGGTCCTGAACTTGCTGCACCCTGCAGCGCTGGTGGAGAGAGGCCGTGATTCTTTCTCAAAGTCATTGTGGTGAATTTGGGAGTCGGAGGTTGTAGGGAGGCAGAGCAGGCCAATGATGGAGATAGCTGTGATTGCCTAGATCTGTCGCCTTCTGCTTTGGTTCAACGCCAGCTTTGTGGTTTGACTTCCAATCGACTTCAGCTCCAGATGTTCCCAGCTATATGCCGTATGTGTGTATGTGTGTGTGTGTGTTTGTGTGTATGTGTGCGTGTGTGTGTGTGTTTGGCTATGGTTGTCTCTGAACATATGCATATGTGTACAGTAAAGTTGTGTGTGAGTTTTCATCCGTTATCTCCTTTTCACCTTGCACTAATCTCATCTGAGTGACATACAGAGTGAAAAACTGTCTAATTGTACAAAGGCAAATGATAGCACACATTGTTTCAGTCATGCAAAACATTAATGACAAATGGGAAATCAGCCTTCATAATAAAAAAAAAAACGAAAGGAGTCACTATTTTGCGTTGGTATTCAATGACTGTGAAAGAGAACAGAAGAGGCTGAGATACCATCAGCTTCAATAAACTAACAAGTAATGCAGTCAAAAGGCGTTAATCGACCAGTAATGATTTAAATTCATAAACATAAAAAGGTAGTTTTTCAACAGTTCTTTTCTCATGAATACCTGTAAAGTGCACCACTTTAAGGCCCACCAGTTGATGTAGACCTCCCAAATGAAACAGCAGTCTCTCACAGGCAAAAGCATGTTCCTCTCTGTTGTCAGAATGAATAAAGGTTCAAGCCATTACTGGACATTTTATGGCATATCATTTGTTGAGGGTAATATTCCACACAGTAACTCCACCTCAATGTCTCTCTCCATTTTGTGTCAGTGAAAACAACAGCTTCAAAATGTGTTCATACCATAGACTGTAAAAAATAATGGCTGTAGCCACTGACATTAGGCCAAATTCCTTTAAGCATGTTATGTTGTGCATTGAAATTGGTTTTAGTTGGAAATTATCGAGTTTAATTAAAACGTGTTGTGACTGCACACTGCTGCACGCTAGTGGCCAATCTTGGATTGAGAAATCTGTAAATCGGGTTAAAATTAGGGGCAGCTCTTTACACGATAAGATCTTGCATTGATTTGTGGAGACAGTATTCTAAGTTGAGCCGTACACAAATAGGAATTCATTCTCCAATTCCAGTGTGCAAGTGACACATTTTAAGGTTAGCCCTTCAGTTCAGCTTTAGGGAAGTGCTAAATTACAAGTGCTAAGCCAACTCAGTCATTGTGTACTGGAAGAACATATTCAAATGAGTGTTTTTACCCTCTTATCACAAATTCCACATATTGGAACACATTGACTTATATTTTGAAATGTCAGCCTTTGTCAGATCCTGTGGTGTACATGGCATTATATCAGCAGGTAGCTCTGCTTGTAGGTGCAGCACTAACACCTTTGCATGCCTATTCTAAGACTAGGCAACTCCAGTGCCACCACCAACTGCCAGTGTGCATGAATACAGCAACCTATGTAACATATTTGTATTGTTTACATCAGTTGTTTATTAATCCTTTATGTGTTCTCACCCCACCATCAGTGGCACTGATAATGAGGCTCATAAATGTGTCTCTCTATCAGCTGATGTGTTTTAAAACCAGAGCCCAACCAATGCATTGGACGGGCTGATATTATTGGCTGACTTTAACTTACCACAGATACAGTTTTCTTTTATCAAAAATATTTGTTTACATAATGTGTTGTGCGAGAAAAAACAAATATTGGCGGATTTAGCATTATTATTTGTAAATTCTCACATGTTCATATCGGCATTGGCTTCAAAAGTCCAGTGCTCTGGTTATTATAAAACCCTATGCATGGGTGTGTGTCTGTGGGTGTGTGAAATCCAGATAAATAGACAGACAAATAGAGATGATGGGAGAAAGACAGACCCCAGAGGGAACAGTTGGGTTTGAATAGCTGGATGTATTTGTCTTAAAAAGTCTTCCCTTTACAGGTTTACTCAAGCCATGCTTGCAGTAATGTGTTTTTGACTCCCATTGACTCTGAATTGCATTTCATTTGGCGCTCTGCAATCCACTTCCCACTCTCTCTCTCCCTCTCTCTCTTTTTATTGCATCTCATCAGCCGTGGGGAAACAGCCTAGTTGCCGCTGTGATGCCACTCATGGCCAATGCGCCCTGACAGATTCCAATTAAGTTGGAAAATGTAACGTATGAATATTAGAAAGTACTCTGACACAAACATCATCCCCTTCTTTTGTTGCATTATGCAGCTTGTAGTCGGGGGTCTCCGCTGGTCCACCATTTCCATAAAGTGTATTTCTCCACTACCTCCCACTCCTCTGGCTCTGTCTCTGTGGTGCTCCCTCTCCCCCTAAGGCTGTTTGTTAACAGTTGTAAATATGCCTGCCATGCACACATAAACTCTCAGGGACAGGATGTGGTTTTGTCAATCAGTGCATCTCTCTTTGGCTTCCTGTCCTCATCCCAGTTAACATTTTTTGGGCACGGGAGAGGAGTGAATGGAGATTCAATGTGTAAATAAATGTAAACCTGTATGATATCTCATTTCTATGTGCATTCAATTATATCAGTGTTAGCTGAATAGCTAGACATTGTCATTTTGTTAGACAGCTTCGTCTGAATAGCAGTGCCTTATAGTCTCACAATATTTCACGCAGTCAGTTTTTTTTTTTTTTTTTTTTTTTTTTTGCCTGTGTGTGTGTGTCTGTTTGTCTGAGACTGAACTGGCAACCTCAATACTTCCAGCTCTTTGGCAGTTACATCAACGCGCAGCTTCATTCTGACAGACTTCCGTTGCCCCTGTGCTGACTGAGAGCATTCCTCTAAGCTACCATTTCCTGTAAGTGTATGTCTGTGTGTGTGTGTGTGTGTGTGTGTGTATTGCGCTGTTAGAGCCATGAGGCAGAGCCAGGGTCCCGTCGCTGGGCTATAGATCATGTGTGACCTCATCTCAACCTGGCAACCCATTTTGCCTCAGATGGCGAGAAGAGGGATTGCCAATCTTACTGTCTGTCCGCCTACTGGATGTGCATTTATCCCTTTAACTCAAGTCTGCCACATCTTAACTCCTTTTTAAACATGATTATAACAGGCATACACCGTGGATAGCAAAAGGAGATATAGAGAAGTGAAAAGATTTGAGGAGAGGAGAGAGTGCATGTCATAAAGGTCAGGAGGAAGAAGAATTGGCTCAGATGTGAAGGTGTTTAGCGTGAAAACTTTTTTCATTGAATGTCCTAAAGATGATTCAACAAAAACAAACATTGCTTCCAGATTAAAACTTAATCTAACTGCAGTTTAAAGCACCCTGTATCTGCACAATTGAGGTGAATGCCCATTGACAACTTGGCAACGCTGCACTTGGAAATCTTGTTCACTTCAAGGGTATGAAGTGGGTGTAGACAGTGCTGCCACTAGCTGATTTGAGGCTATGCTGGCCACCATCACAAACACTTTACCTTTTTATTGTGATTTTTCCCCGGGCAAGTTGACTCTTAAAAAATGTTTGGACTGATGTTTGGACATTTCCTCATTGCCAGTTTTTCGGTGAGAGAGGGACTAAGACAGCCCTGAATGAAATATGGTTCTGCAAAGCTAATTGTGCATTGGGATTTAAGGGAGTTGGTATTTTGTCAGTCAAGAGGAGAAGGATGTCTGGCTAGCTGTCTCACAGTAATCCTCCCTTAGAACCGATGACTCATCAACATCAGAGTGCTTTTATGCGTATCATCCGTACATTCAATATTTGCTAACTCAGAATAACCTGATCATAGTTTGTCTGTCGAGCGTGGGCTTTATATTCTTGGACAAACGAAGGAACATTGTCAAACTGTCACACTACTTTATATATAAAAAGTTGTCTACATCTTTTATTCAGCAATTCCCTCCTCACCAAAACTGTGCACTGTAGCTACAGGAGTCTGTGTCTCAAAGTAAAATAAACACAATCACAATGCAATGCAAATTTAGTTAAACCACTATTCTACTATGACATGTAATTATGCTATAGTTGTAACAATATGCTGTGAATGTCCAGCCTTTTATATATAACTATAGTACTCCCTGTGGACAAGTACAGTAGTTATGGGCCACATCACTGCATGTACAAAGCCCATCTGTAGTGTACACGTACGCCTTTGGTTCCAGCACAGCGTCACAGCATCAAACTTACCAGAGTTGAATCCAAACTTCTCTCACAGAGAGCCAACAAAAACTGAACCGGATTGTATTATATTGTACAGGGGTACTGATAAGCTGGTGATGAAGTTTAGATATACACACATACTAATGCTCTGACACTGATGCTCGCACGCCCACTTTTTCAACACGAGTTCTTTTTTATGTTATGCATAACACAGCACAAACATACATAGACGTGTATAGAGTTTATCTCTGGCTGTCTCACACTTAAAGGAAAATTCTGGTTTCTTTCAACATGACGTATTTCCCATAAATGTGGTCGTTATGGCTCAAACAAACTTTTGAAGTGATTCATGTAGACATCATGTTTATGTAGAAAGATGTAGGAGTCTCAGCAGCTTGCCCCGATGCTCGTCGTTTTGTGCAATATACATCTTTTTTTTTTTTAATCCCCCGAATCTGTATAACGGAGCTGGAGAGAGCAAAATTAGAATGACACACAGAGCCACAATGTTCACATTTATGGGAAATACATCATGTTGAAATAAACCAGAATTTTCCTTTGAGATCACACATACACAAACATATAAAGCACATTTGCTCACACACACACACACACACACATGCTTCTCCCTCACCTTCTTACTGACTTGTGTACACCAACAGGTAAATGTTGAGTTGTTATGTGCTTGCCTGTCCTGTCTGTGGGAATGGATCCTTCCTTAAGGCAAATTCTCATTGTTGTGTTTGCCTGGGGCAAAATGCTAATGCTGAAGTTTGGAATAAATACACACAATGTGCGAATTTGTTTTGCAGTAAAAAAAAAAAAATCATAATACTGCAAAAGCTACTGTATTTTTCAATTTGTGGACAGAATGTGTTACTATACAATTACTCACAATAATTAGGACACCACTGTTGCTTTCTGTTGCCTTGAATTTTTATTGGTCTCAGCAAATGAGGAAACTTACTTCAGTCAAATTTTAAAGATCTGGAATTATTTTTACAAATAATATTTTTTATAAATACTGAGTCTATTTTAAACGTGTAAATGTGTGACTTTATTGTGATTTTATTCACCAACGGTTGTTTAGGTTTCTCTAAATCCATCTTACCTTACAGCTCAGATTCTTCTCTATCCTCCAGCAGGATATTTCCAAAGCTATTTACATAAAATGTGCATTATTAATGACCACCTACTCTGATTGGCTGGAGATGTAGCACCTACCTTTACCCCCAGCCAATCAGAATACTACCTAATGAATAATGCATATTCCCTTACACTGCATTTTCACCTGGAGTAACGGCTGCAGGTGGACATGTACAACACTATATAGTGGATGGGAAAGGAAAGAACCTGCTGTTGCACAGTTGAGATTTCAAAAGGACATTTCAGAGCAGTAAGTTTCCTTACTGGTTTCCCCCCAAGGTTTTTTTTTTTTTTTTCCAACACAGCTGGAGGTTGCTAGCTCAGCTTTAGCACAGATATACTATATTCCTTTAGCTGAGTAATAGAAAGAAACAATGTTTACCAGTGTGCTTGTTTTAAAACTTCATCCAAAGATTCTCGTTACGGAATCAACAACCACTTACCAACATTGGAGGGAAGATTGTCTACAAAAATGAATTTCAGCTATTCCTGACGTAAATTTCCATCCTCTAGAAGGCTATGTGAGGACTTTTTAGCTGCTGAACAACCAGCAGCACTTCCAGTGTCCTGCTTTATTTGTTATCCGGCTGAAATGCAAACTCTGTCTACAGAAGTTACAGCAGGGGTGGGCTCATGCTAAAGCTTCCAGCATATTTGATTTGACTTTTGGTGTAATGTACTAATAAGTTCGGCCTCAACACTAGCTCTTGAGTCGCAAATTTCAAAATTTCAAATAACTTAAAAAAAAATGAGGAGATAGAATTTAGTAATTTTATAGCACAGTAAGCCCCCCACCACCACCCTAATCCATCCCAAAGGTCATTTTTCTTGTTTTCCACAATAACAGCCCTTTAAGGAACACCAGAGCAAACTAGCCCATGCAATATATCTTGCAGAATTACTCACGGGCCTTGACAACAGTCCTTCACCTTTTTTTTCAATCAGTGATTGTGGATGAAATAAAGATACTGTGACTAAGACTCCGGCAGGGTCACATTTGACAGCTTGGTCACTAGTTGGAGAGCCAGCCACAACGCCTGAAGCCAGAGCCTTGGCTCAGTGCACCCTGCACATCTCTGCATGCATGATGGATGTGAGAATATGATGGCTGGTCTAGCTGGACCAGAGAAAACTGTGAGATAGAGGAGTCTTGCAGAGGGCAAATGGAAAAATAGCAGTTTATCATCTTCAAAAGCATTCCACATAGATATGGAGGAGAGGAGAGGAGATGGAGAGGAATTATATGTTGGCAACATATCCTCCCCTCCTGGCTAAAAAAAAAACAGTAGATTGAAGTGTGAATATGTGTCTGTGTGTGTGTGTGTGTGTGTGTGTGTGTGTGTGTGTGAGCATGTATCATGGGCGTATACACTGTCCATCAGAGAGAAATTGAACAACCAAAGATAGATGTGTTTTTTAAGTAACTTAAATGCACTACTCTAACACAAAATCACCACCATTCTGTGTACTTGTACAAATGCCTCTTTCACAGCTATCTCCAGCTCTCTTTATTTCTCCCTGTCGGTGTTCTCCCTGTTGACATCCAGCAATATAAAGGCACATACAACCACAACATTTCCCAAAGCGAGTGTTGAGTAAAGACCATTGAATGCCAGAACAATGGGGACAGCTTTGTCACCTCGAGGCCCAGAAATTGATTAGGGAAATGTTTCGTTTTGGTGCCAAAACCAGGCAGGGGGAAGTGGGGGTTGGGTGGATGAATGTGACTCTTATACCGAGCATTGTTTGTACCTCTATTACCATAGGCAGTTCATTATATGTCGGTGGCATCCTGCTGGTTTCAGCATTGCCTTGCCGTGATAGATTTATAAATCCTTAGCAACATTCAGCGGACAAATTACAGGTTTGGGGTGGACTTTGTAGACATTTCTCACTGTTATTCTGTTTTACTCTTTTGCTATCACTCTCAGTTTCTTACTCTTTATTATTCTTTGTCTTTGTGCCTGCTGGTCAATATTTCTCTCTTTATCTCTATGTTTTCATCGCTGTTTCTCTGTCTCACTCCCTCTCTAAACTCTATCAAAGGAGACCTAGTAGAGTCCATCACCAGAATGAGAAAATTGTACACAGGGGTTGTTATTTTGGCCAGGAGTGCTTCAATAGTAATATGTGGTCTGTTCTCTAAAGTTAGCCTCGACCAAAGGTGGACCCCAACAGCCCATTAGTCTTTGGAACACACACAACCATGCACCGTACACACACTGACATCAGCCCGTGTGTCGTCAAATGCACACATCAATGCACAAAAAACATACACACACTCCCTCTGCTTTTCCTGCATCACTTGCTACAGCAAGTTGACCTTAGCACTGGGAAAACAGGTTTAGTAATGGGATCAGTGGCCACTGGCAGGCCCTTTCACCTGCAATCTCATCACCCCTGCTTACAGTAAGTGGATGAGAGATGGACTCTGAAGAAGAGCAATGGTGGATGGGGAAATTCACTCATGTAAGGCTCCTGGTGGGCTGCTGAAGTGCTGGAGTTTTACTCTAGGCGATCGATGAATCGGTGGCTACAGTAAAAGCAGTGCTTAAAAATAAACAGAAAACAACATGACAGAGGACAAGCGGTCTCACTGCTCAGAATTCTTCCATTTATTTATCAAATATAAACATCCAAAGTCAAGTTTACATTGAATTCCTTAAATTATTTAAAGAAAGCGCCTAAGTAAATTTGGAATAGAGTTATATAGTTGATACATACTGCATATAGTCATCAGAGTAATTGACAGATTTACCACTGCTGATCCATTGTAGGCAGTGTTGGAACTGCAGTCGTATGAGTTTAGTGAAGAAACTTGCTAAACACAGACAGAAAGTTTCCCATCTGGACATAGCGTAGATTCAGTCCGTTGAACTCCAGAGTCACGTAGCAAACTAAAACACAAATCTGTCTTTTTACTAGCAATGAGAGCACTCTTCAAAAAAGATGGACTTATGAATATTTTCCTATTTCGTTCATTTTGAAACATGCAAGGAATCAGTTTGGTAAACAAAACCGCACTGTGTGAAGCTTACTGACATAATGTTAATGTATTGCTTTAGATTGATACACAGAGGACAGAGGACCTCTAGGCCTTTTAAGTAATGGCTAAATTTTAAGCAAGATTTTATTTTGTTGTGCTGCTTGATAAGAAATGTATGGGATAATTAAAGTGTCCCGGCTTCAACATCCACCCATACATGACTTGGAGTCAGGCACGGCGCCAGGATTTCAATTTTAGATGAGCCAAAGTAATTTTGGCTGGGCCTTTTAATTACAGAAGTTAATACTGCTCGCCTTCCTTTGACGGTTTCCAACTGGTAGTCTCACTAAAACAGAAATGACTGATATCATGCTGTGGAGGGCGACTAGCTCATCTGGTTGATTATGACACTTTTTAAATCTTTTTCTAAAACATTTTAAATGCCGAGATAGTTTATTATTTATCCGTGACAGTTTGCATTTATTAAAAGCGGCGCACACGGGTATTTTGCTCAAATTGTGCGAAAATTAAACATAGTATCCAATCTATCATGTTTATTTTTTGCTGTGGATTGTGTAGACCAATACATCCATTCATTTAGAACACTGGTATTTTAATTCTATTTAAGGAAATACCAACTTGTTTGGATGATCTGGCTGGATTATTATTTGTTTAAGTTGACTGCAGAGAGAGAGAGAGAGAGAGAGAGAGAAAGAGAGAGAGAGAGAGAGATCAACCGCTGGATGAGCTAGACTGACTTTTAACAAGAGAGAGCAACGCACTATGCTGTCAGTTCATAAGCTTGTCAGTCTATGCTCTCAAGGCAAGACAATACACAACTACTCTGGAAAGTTATCAAAGTTATCACAGTGGCAACTAGGTAAACAGCAGAAACACACTTTTCATGTGAAAAAGCAATCCATCAGGACTGTGCACTTGCATGTATGGCCAATGCAGCACCTTGCTGAATGATGTCACATTGTGTTGCAGCAAAGGCTGAACCAGGTTCAACTTTTTCCCCGGACGACCCTGTGTAGTTTTTTCCAATGTCACTCAGAATTTGTAGTCTCTACTGTCGGAAAAGAGCACATTTTGAACAACTGAGAAAAAACAGAAGACAACTCACTCAGTGGGTAAAGTCCCACAACTATACGCAACCCCTGAATTCCTGCAAGAACACTGTACCAAAACAGAGACAGACATCTACTAAAAACATTATGCTGAAATTTAAGCCAAAAAATTACAGATTTGCTCTGGTCAGTTGCCACAAATTCTTTCACAAATCATCATTGTAATATGTCCGTCCCTTTAAATGGTTGCAAAAAGAAGAACAGAGTGGTGTGAGGACAAAGATATTGTGGTGAGATGAACAGGAGATGGTCAGTCTGTCAGAGCTCTGGGGCTTTATACATGATCGTCTCACGAAACACAGTACCTCACTGTTTGAACACTGTGAGCAGACTAGCACTCATTTTCATGTTGGCAATAGACGTTGCTTAAAAATACATCAGTCAGAGAGATGAAGGAGAAAGCCTTCAGAGGCACTAGAAAAGAAGAACCAAACGGGGATTCATTGACAGATTTGCCCTTTACTCCCAGCTGTTACACAAGTCCTCTAAAGAGACCAGTCATAATGGAAGCATAGCATGAATTTATATATATATATATATATATATATATATATATATATATTTTTTTTTTTTTTTTTTTTTTTTAACACTAACGCTATGCAAGCCCCTCTGCACCCCTCAAACGGCCTGCTTCCTACCCCATGTTTGTTGCCATTGTATTAAAGTAGGCTTGTTTTAGAACGAAGTTGAAAAAAATCCCTGTGGTGAGTTGAAATCCCATTTGTGAAGTGAGCTGTGGTACATGGGATCAAGCGTTGCTGCTAGACAAAGAAAACTGAAAGCCGGGCAGGAACAGTGAGGTTACAGACAAATCTAATTAGATGGAGAGAGGGGTAGTGATGGAGGAGAGAGAGAGAGAGAGCGTCAGGGAGAAAGAAACAGAAAGACGCCAGAGGGGGAGCTGACTCATCCATTACCACATTCTCTATTTTTTTTTTTCCTTTTAAATCCTTGGGACATTTTTTGATTTCTGTAAACATGTTCCAAGGTTGTTGAGTGAATATAGTCAAAAATAAATTAGAGAAAGATAAAGGAAGGGTCTTTTAAGGCAGGAGGTGCTTCACAGGCCATGCTCCCACCCTCGAAGCCTCTGTGTGCATGCAGTGCTCCTTCCTCTGGCACCAGAAGGTTAATTTTGGTAGTTATAAAGCTGAAAGCAAGGCTTCAGTTGATTTGAAGATAAACCTTTCTAAAAGATGACAGTGAAGTTTTGATTTTAGAGTACAAAGTACAAGGACAAAACTCCTTTCCTCTGCCTTTTTATGTGATTACACTGAACTCGGTGAGGCAGTTTAGTGTGCTTCTGTATCAGTCTGACCTGAGTCACTTTGACCACAGAACTTTATGTTTACTGTGACTTGTTAGAGAAACAGTTAAACAACCCACAAAAAATCAGCTGTAATATTTGTAACAATGAATCAAAAGTTTGTTCTGAGTATTATGCACCTCCTTGTAGACTCGAACGGTGGTTCAGGAAAGGTATAGCTTGGTTTTTCACAGATGACAACAGATGTAGTCAGCATTGATTCATTCATATGGATTCTGCAAAGGAGAACGTTTCAGGGCGATCATTCAAGCCTACAAATAGTGAGTGTTACTCAAAACATATTTGGGTGCAGTATCCCCTCAAGGATACAAGTGCAACTTTTACTTACTGAAAAATCTCAGCAGGCGGTGAAAGTCAACATGCCAACCCACAGAGTAGATACAGTTAATTCAATGAGGCAGTCACTCTCTGTTCTCTGGAAGTATGGCTTCACTTGTGCCCACAAGTGCCCTTTGCCTACTATGTCATGAGTCAGATGAACAGTGGTGCAAATTTAGCCTGAGGTAGCCAGTCACTTTCTAACCATCAAAACTGAGAGGAAGAGGAAGTTTACATGACTGCATTTTTCTTTCATCCAATGTTCCACGGTCGTGTCTAACAAGACCTCCTGAGACTTTATCTGCAACTTTACACAATGTAGCACACGATCTCAACGGCTTTCAAACTTTCAAAAAACAACACATCAAATATTGGACTACACAAACTGACAATGCAAGTAAATGGGAGTCGGGTCTCTTCTTATCGCTCGTACTCTCTGCCCATCTTGGTTTGTTAGCGTATGACTACTTCTGTTGAGAAGACAAATATAGAGCACTGTTTGCTGCAGGACATTTTGGTTGTTGCAGTGTCCCCATCCTGAGTTTCCACTTGAAGAGCAGACTCTCTGCAGAATGTGTAATGGAGCCTAAAACAGAATACAAACAAATGTGGACAAGGGATCTAGAGGATTCATGGCACACACCAGAGCCATGCAACCTCAGTGGTGTGTTCACCAAGTTTAAAAGTTGACTTTGTTATCCGAAAAGAGACAATAGATCAAAACCATATGGATGTTTTGTGGGTGCACATGCATGTGAGAAACCAAGAAACCAAGAAATGACCTTTCTCATTCCCTCTCCTCTTTGTCATGACACTGAAAAACATCCCATACTGTATCCCTTTGGGTTTGAGAGTGTTCTCCCTGCACTCTATCAACAAATAGTTATCTTTTCTTTTTCACATTTTTTTACTGTTGCTGCTCCAAGTGATACATTTATTAATATATTTGCAATTTTCCATGGAATAGTCAGGGTCATTTTTTAGAAGTACAGAAGGTTTGTGGGCCTTTGAAGAACATTGGAGGTGAATTATGATTATAAGAAATTTTAGATGCTTTATCCTCTGTCTCACATTATATTCCTAACACACCTGGTCATTTAATCTTTCATTTAACCTTTCTAAGTAAATTGGCAGGTTTTACAGTAATGGGAATGACTGTGCTTTAGAGATAGTTAAAGCTTAATTGTAAATGGTCATTGATAGTAAGGTGCACAGCTCACATTGTAGCTCAGCATGTTGCAGAGCAGCTTTATCAGGTTTCTGGGGTTTTTCATTGAGTATCATCATCAATTAGCATATGGCTGTCAGAGGCAGCTCCATCTGGGAGGCTTTAATCTCGAAGCTAGCTTTTGAAGACAGGGAAGGTCTTTTTGTTTGTGGTGAAAACAGAAGGAAATGCCAGGCACCACCTAGTAAGCAAGGACTGATATGAATGTTAGCTTGCGAAATATTGTTCCTGAGCCGTCTCAGCAGAGTCTGTGGCAATCTGTAAATAAGGAGACCAAAGGGGAGAAATGTCTAATCGTCCTTGAAAAGGATGTGCCACAGTTTTTTAATATCTTCTGCCCTGATGCCCAGAGGTATTGCAGCATGGTGGGAGGAGTGGGGAGGTGTGTGTGGCGGGGGAGTGGGGGGGGACTGTCAGTGCCGGGTGATGGGGCATTACTCTCGCACCATTGACTTCATTACAGTCCCTCTCACATATCCATCCCTCACCCTCTCTAAATGCCCTTGCCAGCCTCTAATTCACTTAATTCCTTGATTATCAATTCTGACGGCATTCGGGCAGAAAGGTCAATACTTTTTGTGACGTGTACCTGAACTTTACAACACTGACTCTAAAATGAAGAAACCGGCTTAACCAAAGCATCGCTGAAAGGATAGAAACATGATGTATTGCAATCATATACTGCCAGTTGGTTCCATTAAATTTTCATTGTTCACACACTCACTGGCATATTGCAGGAGGACACACAAAAAGGTATGCATCAGCACACACAAGGACAGGGAAAAAAAAGAACAGGAACACATCTCAAACACAGTCAAACACTGCTACAAACACCCATTTCTCTCTCTCTTTCCTGTTTGCCCCATCTCTTTGATGAGATCGAGGTTGCCATGCCGTGACTGTACGCGGCAGATGCACGAACAAGTGTTTCCCCCTGAGGAGATGCGATCTAAATGGGAAAGCAACATGACAGCTTTGCTCTGAACGGCCACATAATCAAACACCACACCCGTAGTTACACACCACCACCTCTGTTAGGGAGGCTTTCCACTCTCTGCATCATGCATGTGAAATGTACAGTACAATTTTCTGTCATTTTCAGCTCTGATAATGCTGCTTCTGTGGCAGAATGTACTTTTGTCCTCGGCAAGATTATTTTAGTTCCACTTTTGTGTGCATGTGGTATTTTATTTATTTTTTTCTGAAAAAAAGTATTGATTAGCCTTACTGGGCGTTTTGAGGTTTGAGGTAAACATGTCCCAGTGTCATTTGAAGTCTGGTATTTCTCATAATCTGGTGAACGTCCCTGAGTCTTGTACTCCGCTGACTGCTCTGATGCACCGGCAACAGCAGGTTTATTTAAGCACGGCGTCACAGTCTCCTTTCTCCACACTTGTGTTAGCTCTGGTATTGTTAGCTGTGTTGTGGACGTCTCTTTCTGCTACATATTTGAAATCATTTTTTGTTAATGGTTGAGGTACATTTGAGATTTCCTCGACTTTTCCCTTTCAGTTTAGGCCCACAAGCACAGCTGTCAGATGACACTAAGGACTTATTTTATTTATTTTCTAGTATAAAGAATGAATGTGCACACTCTTTTCAGAGAAACATTTCAAGTCTACAGATAGTGAGTGTTACTCAACAAAACATATTTGGGTGCAAATATTCCTTCAAGGCTACAAATGCAACTTTTACTTACTGAAAAAATCTCAGCATGCCGGGAAAGCCAACATGCCAATGATGCAGTCACTCTGCTCTCTGGAAGTAGGGAAAGTATTTAAAAAATAATAAATAATCATTTCAAATCCAAATTAATTTGCAGCCTTTTTATGTGTAACATTAGCCCTAGAAAAGATACATTGTTTATGAGTATGAAGACCATAATTACAGCTGAAATTTTGGCATAGTGGTCCCAGAGAATGACATGTGATGCCCTTGAAGATTATTTGATATGCATTTCCAAAAAAAAAAAAAAAAAAGTCTCTAAAACCATGAAAACAAACTCTTGAGCATCATGGAGATTTGAAAACAGCTCTTTGAATTATTACAATTTTAACTATTAGGTTCAATTTATATTTAAAAGCCACAAAGAGATCCTAGAGATAAGCATCCTGGTTGTTTTTCTTTGTTTTTTGTGTCCCTGTAATAATATCAAATGACTCATGAAATGGAATTAAAACCAGTTTTCTTCAGTAAAAGATTTGCTACTCTACTGTATGTCAGGCTGTATTTCATTGAGCACATTCATTAGTTTATAGATAATTAGGATATGCAGTTATAGCCAATTAAAATGTTTAGTAAAGTGGGCTAAATGATCACAGAGGCATAATCTGGGCCAGTTTGGCATCCCACAGCAGTTACTGTAAGTAAAAGTGATTTCTTAGACGGTAAAGAATGTCTAGAAGCATCATCTGTATTAGAGATGTGATCTGTCATAAATCTGAAAACTGCAATCTTAAACACTTTAACTCACTCTAACGTTCAGAAAAGCTGTCACTTCGGTTGGAAGCATACAGTGCTTGGGTATCTTGTTTAGTATTGTGTGTATAGTGTGTGTAAATGTGTGTGTGGGGGTGTGAGCGACACAAAACTGACAAATGCCTGTGTGGGCAAGAGAGTGTAAGAGAGGGAGTCAGAGTGTGTTTGCTTGTGCCTGTTTAAATACTGTATGTCAGTGGTTCTCAAACTTTTTCACTTCAAGGACCCTTAAACTGACAAATATCAGACTACGGACGCCCATTTGATAAGATTTTGTCCCAGGTTCCCCCATCTGATAAGATTTTTGCTCTTAGATATTTGATATAAGTGTAAAAAAATAAAACCCATGACCAAAATAGTCATACATTCCTCCATTGTGTTACTGACGGAATTATAGTGAAAATAAATTATTCCTCTTTTTGTTGGGGACCCCCAGGAATTCCCTCAAGGATCCCTGGGGGTCCCCGGACCCCACTTTGAGAACCACTGCTGTATGTATACATTAACTCAGATATGTGAAGAGTGACGGCTGAATGTCAGAGCTGATAATCCCAAATCCCCACAGTCATTCACACACACAATCCTGTGCAAGAATGTCAGAGTGGGATCTGCCACACTACATGCAAATCACCACCCAGTTTCTGGCTGGGCTGACTTCGTCTGAATAGTTTGGCGTCATTTCTCCCTCTTGTTCCCTCTCTTCCGTTTTTCTTCATCAATCTCACTTAATCAATCATTTCAACCTGAGGAGGTTTCTGCCCACCTGGTCCCTTTTTCTAAGTCCTAATAATAGTTCAAATGAGCGCCGCTAGAAACACTGAGGGTTTATCAATTATGGAAGTATTACAAGACAAAGGTATAACTTTGTTGTTACTTGTCACTCCCTGGATAATATGTTAGGCTACTTGTCGCACCAGAGTTTGCAAGTGCATCCTTTATGCTGCTAGTGGTAATGGAACCAGACTAAAGCTTAATTAATATGTATGTCAGCATTAAGAGGAAAAGAATTACCTACGGCTACATGCTTAGGCTCCGTTGCTACACCATAGCTGACAGCCACCTCTCCAAAACACGCCAGGGACTGAGAGACTATGTGGAGACTACAAGAACTGTGATTAGGCAGCGTATGTTTTCTCTTACAAATTTCTGATGCCAGGTGAGAGTGATGACAGTGAATGTAAATACAGCAAATACACAGCACTACCATCCAATAGATGGTACAATCTACATGCAAAACTTCACATACAAGAAAGTTGATGTGCTGATCTGACACAAAAGTGTGTGCTCATGTGTTTACTGTATGTACTCAAGCAGTTTGGAGAGGAGGCTGTATGCTTGTATCTGACTAAATGCACACATCCTCCTCTCCTTGCCCAGGTGCTATGTGCCAAAGCACTTCATTAGCCCAGCTCTGCAGATGGACGCCAATGGAAACAGGCTTTTTGAGCTTCATTCTTTGTGACTTGTTGTTCATTAAAATCAAATTATGTGTCAGGAAGCATAACTTGTACGTGCCGTAGAGCAGTTATTGCTCAACAAGCTCTTTGTCTTGCATCACTGCGTGTCTGTTTGTCTTACACAGTCTGCCAGACCATTTCTGCACATTCTGCTCATTCTGTGCACCTGACAGCTACATTTGTAACAAAGTTTTCACAAAGACACTAATTTTAACCCTCTGCAGCACAAGTTTTTCTGTGACTCATGTTTAGGTTAGTATGGTTGTGCTTCCGTTCACATTAACACACACTTTGCTTTACTTATTATCAATTCATGCAATAATGTAGTCCAGTATTGGTACCCTAATGGCAGGCATAAGAAATTCATGCTTTAGTTGCGGTGATAAATTGTTATGAATTAGAAAATAAGATTAGTTATGTTTCTTATCGCTTTCTCTAGATAATCTATATTGAATCCTGTACTCAATTCATTTTCACATGGATTATGTCTTCTCACAAAGTAGAGTAAAAATGGCAGAAACCCTGGCTTTTTTGCATTTATCGATCAGTTTTATTTTAGGGACAAAAATAAATTGAATTTTGTATGTATGTGTATGTCATATATATGTCAGTATGTCACAAAATTCAGAATAATAAAGAGACTGAGGATTAGTCCTTTCTTACATGCATGGGAAGGGAAGGGGTTCTGTAGTTTTGCCTGGCCTCCGCTGGAGAGTAAAATAATGTGATGAGGAATGACTGCAGCAAAATCCTATTTGTACCCCACTCTGTCTTTTTTTTGCTCCCTATTTATCTTTTTTGCTTCTGTGTCTATCTGCCCATCTGTCTTGTCCTCATTCTACAGTCACACTTTAAGCATTTAGATGACTCTTTAATATGGACTGGCTCATGAAACACGCATCAATTCAGAGGTCAGAGATCGTGCCTTTAGAAAAGCAGAACTGAAGATCACGTGAGACTGTGTGCTAGAAAACAAACAGTGAAGAGTAAGTGTGTGTGCATGTGCAGGGCAGGGAACATGGTTATTAATATATCAGTCGGTTCTATTAATTTATTAGCATGGAGCAGCATTCTTACTATTCTATACTATTCTATATTACTTCCTATATGTAATATGGATGCACAGGGACAGAAGATCAAATTAGCATTGTGAATAGTCCTAATTAGACAGAGAATAATTCACAGTTTTTTTTTTTTTATCTGGTCTTGGTATTGTCAGGACTGTAATTAACATGAATGCTCTGAAGATGCTGAACGGCCACAGCAAAGTGTAGTCCAAACATGATTCAAATAAAGTCTGACATTATGGGAATGATTCTCTCCTGAATTACTAAGAAAACCTACTAAATTAGATGTGAAACACATGATGAATGAAATACTCTGGCACTGTATATATTTCATAATAATGACATATAGTAACACAGTAACATGCAAACACCCTTAATGAGAATGAAGTGTGTGATGCAGTATAATTACTACATGCTGCCAAGTAACTAATCACAGGTAAAACAATTAAATTCTGAATTAAAGTGGCTGTGATTATATTCAAAATATTTATGATGAAAATCTGAAAGTTTAATTATTATTTTCTGAAAGTAATCAAGAAAGTCTGTGTACCTATTTCAGGTACCCATTCAGTATGTGACAGTACCAATCTAGGCTATGGATGTCCCCTCTTTGTTAGGTAGACATCAGCTAGGATTGCAAGACCCCTCTTGCCAATAAAAAACACTGTCACTGTGGGATTATAGTCCACTGCTGGTAATATAGGCACTGATGTGTATAGGAGAGTGTATCTGCACACACGCCTTAATTATGTTATAATACCTCTGGATTAATGCAGGATTTTTCTGAATTTTCCTCACTCTTTGTTGCCAGACTGTAGTTAATAATGCAATCCATTTGCAGCGAGGGGATCATTGGTCATAAGCCTCTACAGGTCACCTGTGTGTGTGTATTTGAGGAGAAGATACAATGAGCTGGCATACTGTCAAGAGACAAGTCATTGTCTTGTCTACAACAGCTACTATTACAGTTATACACACTTGCACAAACATACTCAGTTTTTCCAATCAATCACTTAGTTATAGGTATTTTAACATCAGCTGTCACTTACATGTCTGCAACCACAGTGAAAACAGCGCATAAATGTAATTGCCTTTGATTCCAACCACATCTCTGCTATTATTGAATTAGCCAGCACCGTTAAAGTCAATACCAATGTTATCACAGGGCCCTAGGTGAGCAAGATATACTGTAAAGAGAAAATCAAGTGTGACAACATCTCCTCAATCATCAATAGAGTTCCTCCTCTCCTTTTCTTGCCATTGACCAGTTATTGACTGCTGATGAGGGAGAGGATTGATTTACTCCCATGCTCACTCTCGCTGAGAGTTGACTTAGTGAGCAAAAGGCAATCAGAGGAAATGGGTGATTGGCAGAGGATGGGAAACAAAAAAGAGGGAGAGGTGCATGGGAATTAAATGATCTGAAGGGGAGTCGAGTCATCCCTAATTGGAAGTATCTGGGGGCTCTGAAGTAATCAAGGAGAGGGAAAATTGACTCCAGCTCTGATAAAACTATTAGCAGCTTCTAAAAACCAGTCTGGGATCAGTGCAGCCATATGGTGTGCAGGGCATGCAGACAATGTGAAAATTGGAGTGATATGTCGATTTACTACCTGCTGCAAGGCAGTATACATGTTCACACTGAAGACCTTTTGCACATTATTATCACTGGCTACTCCATCAAGCTCGAGACCTGTCAATGAAAAGAACAGCAAAGAAGCACAGACCACTGGAGTTCTTATTCATGACCTTTACACAAAGGTATGGCCATTTACAGCACCCATATTATAAACCATCATTGGTGATATCACATCATCATCAAAAGTCTAAAATAACTGATTTAGTTTATACTTCTCATATACAAACAGACTTTACGAAGTACTTCATGATAAAGGATGAAATAAAATAAACTCAGTGATTTCTCTAATGAAAACAAAAAGAATTACTAAATTGAGCAAGTGTACATATGGCCCCAGGCTGTTTGTAGACAGACTCCACCCTAAAGGATAAATATTATGCTACCTTGAGGTGCTATCAGAAAAAAAAAAATCTAAATTGCATATTTAACACTATAATCATCAATACAGTGTTAGTTTTCTATGGTTAAGCCCATGTGTTTTTCAGCCATGTTTCAACTTATCATGATGGTCTTTTGAATGAGTAGTGGGCATCATACAAAGTTTGCATTCTTAGGCGATCTACTATGACCCTATTGTATTTGTTTGGTGACTTTAAATGGTTTTGAAATATGATATGACTACTGGATTGGTTATGAATGTTTTTTTTTTTTCTGTTTCATGTTTTTATTTTTTAATCCTACATTGTATATTTTCTTCGTTCTGCTGTGTATAAAATACAGTATATTCCAAAGTGAAGACTTCTTAGACTTTTCCTTTTTGTTTCTCACTTCTTAATTGAATTATTTAGAGCCCACAGGTGGGGCATGGTTGATCCATTTAAACAGCAGATGTCATTTCTGAAGGCTCTGATGGTGGTGGAGGTCTGTGTGGCACAGACTGTTCTGAACACCGACACCACTGGCAATATCTCCTCCTTGAACATAGTAGTCATATAGTTTGAGCGTATCGACAACCGAGAGGCAAAACAATCTGTGAAATCCATCGCTGTGTGTGATGAATGACGCTAAGCATTTCAAAATCAATCAGGATTTTAAACGTGTTCCAGTGTGCCACCAGCTTTATTGAGAGTCCATTTCAACTAGATGACTTTTTTATTTTCTCTGCTTCACCGGCACCTTGATATTCATGTCATGTCCTCAGAAAAGCCCTAACAGGGAATCATTGGGTCTTGTCTGCCAGAAGGAAAGTTAGACCATCAAAGATAATTGCATGCTAATGTTCAATAAGCCTTGTAAGTCGCTGCAGATAAGTGTGGCTGCCAAACAGCCTTGCCAGGGGAAAGCACATCTAATCCCTTGGCTGTGGCCGGGAAAAATTAATACTAAGCTCCTTTGGCCAGCTACTTCCAGTGTGGTGGTAGAAACAATTACACAACGGCCCACCAGAGCACAATTAATGAGTAACTGAGGAGCTGCCCAGATGTACACATTCTAACAAAGATGCATCTAGCTGTACAAACAATTAAAAATTGTGTAGAAGGAATAGAAGTGCACTGTTTGTTAGAGTTCACTGCATGATGGAGTTTATGCAGAGGGACCCTGTTGTTTCAGGACTCTGAAAATTCATCATTTTCACCTCTCCACTCTGCTGTATCTTCTGTATACACAGTGGCTTGTATCTATATAACAGCTAATTAAAATATGCTATAAAATAGAACATGCATAAAAAAAATTGTATGTTGCCAAAAAAAATGAATATAAAGTTGTTAACATCAATTTTTTCCCAATTTTTTTAAAGGGAGCTTGGAGTAAGGTGGGCTTGAAGAAAGCATTTGCGATCTTATCAGTCATGAAGGCTGACCGGTCTCACTTTCACAAACAGGTCTTTCAAGAAAACAGTATATGCTGTGACATCAACAAGATATTATAAAGCCAGAATATTATTAAAAAAGACAGCAGTGCTTTTTAAGAAGTATGCTGATTTGACATTTCAGCACCGGATACAGAATGTTTTTGCATAATCACATTCACTACGTAAGAAATAATGGACAAGAAGAGGGGACAATTTAAAATACATGTCAGACATAATAAAACAGGTTACTTTGTAAGGAAATAATGAGTAATGACGTATTTTCTTCACCTACTCCACTTCCTTCTATTGGACCTGTCCTTTTATTCAAATTCAAATTTGAAATGCTTCTGAAATTCAAATGCTTTATTGGCATGGCAGATCAGAAATCTACATTGCCAAAGCAGTACAGAAAATTATAAACATTAACTAATAATTTTACAATAACATGTAAATATAAACAATAATATTAAATACAATATAATAAACGGCATTTTTTACAGATGTAATCACACAGAAACATTTACTACAGAGCTTATTTCTCTCAGATTATGACAAGACTTAATATATTTTGCAGCTATTACTGCACATAGATAGGACAGTTTCTGAAGATCAGGGAGGTGGATAAATTCAAGATATATATGATTTATTTTTTCAAAGAAAACTTCTCTCAAATCTTTATATTTGTCACAATATAATAGGAAGTGAGATTCTGTCTCAACTTCTCCTTTATGACAAAGTGAACACAGTCTGGCCTCTCTGGGGAGCCCGTTCTGCCCGTGACGGCCTGTTTCTGTTGCCAGGCTGTGTCCACTCAGTCTGTACATTGTCACCATTTTTCTCAGTTTTCTCTCAGTCACGGTGATCAGGTATTCTGCCACCATGTACTCTCTATTTAGGGTCAAATACAATTCTAATTTACTTTCTGATTTTGTGGTTTTGTTCCAGTATTTGATATAATTTTCTTTTTGTTTTGAGATGATTTGGTTGGGCCAGATTGTTTTTTTTTTTGGTGTGTGTGGGCAGAGCTTCAGCAGCAGCTGGCAGAGGGGACTCTGATCTCTGTTCAACTGGTGGCACTGAAGGGCTTCGTACTGGTAGGACTGGTGGTCACTAGATTGGAGGTGTTTATA
Organism: Thunnus albacares; assembly: GCF_914725855.1. NCBI lineage: Eukaryota > Metazoa > Chordata > Actinopteri > Scombriformes > Scombridae > Thunnus > Thunnus albacares. The sequence goes on from NC_058116.1 coordinate 19,050,258, forward strand.
AAATGTGATGGCTCGCTTCTGAATTTTAATTATTAAAGGGTATTGACCAAGTTCTGCCCTGCATGCATTATTGGCTGTGTGTCTGTGGACTCTCAGTATGTTTTTGCACAGTTCTGCATGCAGGGCTTCTAACAGGTGTTTTTCCCATTTTGGGAGGTCTTGGCTGGTAAGTGGACCCCACACTTCACTACCATATAACATTATTGGCTCTATTACTGAATTTAGAATTTTGAGCCAGGTCTTAATTGGAAGGTCAATCGGTATTTTTCTTTTGATGGTGTAGAAAGCCCTTCTTGCCTTCTCCTTCAGCTCATTCACAGCCAGGCCAAAATGTCCAGTGGAACTGATATTCAAGCCTAGATATGTATAATGTTTTGTATGCTCAATTTCTATATTTCCTAACGTGAATTTATTTTTCTGTGAGTTGGAAAGTCAATATTTTGGTCTTGTTCATATTTATAGTTAGGGCCCATGTTTGACTGAACATGTGGAGGACGTCCAGGCTCTGCTGTAAACCCTCTCTGGAGGGAGACAGGAGAACCAGGTCTTCAGCAAACATCAGGCATTTGACCTCTGTGTCTTGCAGAGTCACACCAGGAGCTGTGGATGTTTGCAGTTGTTCTGCAAATATGTTTATATATATGTTAAAGAGAGTTGGGCTCAAACTGCAGCCCTGTTTCACCCCATGGTACTGTTTGAAGTAACTGCTTCTTTTGTTTCCAATTTTAATTGCGCATCTGTTATTCAGATACATTTTATAAGATCATAGGTTTTACCCCCTATGCCACTCTCTAATAATTCATAAAAGAGCCCTTCATGCCAAATACAATCAAAGGCCTTTTTGAAATCAACAAAACATGAATAAATTTTATCTTTATTGTGGTGCACATGTGTGTTAATGAGAGTGGTGAGGGTGAAGATATGGTCAGATGTGCGATGGTTAGGCATGAATCCAATCTGACTTTTATGCAAGACATTGTGCTCATTGAGGAACTCAACTATACGGTAGTTGATGATGCTGCAGAGCAGCTTGCCCATACAGCTGCTGACACATATCGCTCTGTAATTTTGAGGGTCAAATCTGTCTCCACTTTTAAATATAGGTGTAATTAGACCATTATTCCAACTCTCAGGAAAATATCCCACACTCAGAATTAAGTTGAATAATTTTAGAATAGCCAATTGGAGCCATCTGGCTCACATGATTTTGTTTTTCAGGGTCTTCAATTTTGTTTTCAGGTGGTTGTTAGTAATGGGGAAATCTAGGAGGTTCTGGTGGTCTTTGAATATCAATTCCATATTTAGTAGTTTTTCCAGTATTTGTTTAGTTTGTAAGTCAGTTCTTGGTGGTTTTGGCCCAAATGAGGTGTGAAAATGTTGAGTCCATATGTCTCCATCTTGTATGGCCAGCTCCTCAGGCTCAGACTGACAGACAGAGTTCCACTGGTCCCAGAAGGAGTTCGACTCTATGCTCTCTTCAAGTAGGCACAGCTGTTTCTCAGTATGGTTTATCTTTTTGGTTCTGATTGTATTTTTATATGTCTTAAGTGCTTCTTAAGTGTTTCAGGTTAGATAATTTTCTAACTTGTTTTTTTCAGGTTTTGACATTCTTTGTCAAACCAATGGTTCTTTTTTGTTGTTTTTCTTTTATTTGTATGTAGTTTCAATTTAGCTTTATTTGCTGTTGTGTTGAAGATGTAATTTATATTGTGGACAGCCTCACATATGCCTTCAGTAGTGGGAGGGTAGGGGTATTCTATAAACTCTTCTAGTAATAATTGAATCTCCTCACTATTGCTGGCCTCTTGGTATTGCTCAGTGCTGTCTGGGGCCCATCTGTATGACCTGAGTATGTTGAATAGCTTGCTGGGTTTTATGTGTGTGATATTGTTGTGTTTGAGGAAGAGGGTGATTATTTATTCACTATTTATTTATGAGAACATGTGAATTTATTATTTACAGTATTTACAATGTACAAATAATCTCTTGATGTCCTTTGACCTCTGAAAGAGAATGATGAAAGTTAATGATATCTTATTTGCATCAAGTGAGCCAGTCAGTGCCTCCAAAGTGAAAACCATTCACCTCTCTTCTCAGCTCCTTGGGAGTTTTTTTTTTCTGTGTTTTCCACAATCTTAAGTGTGGTTCACTTGGTCCAGAGCAGGGAAATAATACACACATTTCTAAATTTTATTTCAGTTTTAGTTTATTCAGTTTGTGTCGCCGCTGACAAACATATAAACATGTAAATAACAAAATACAAAATACACCTGTTTTTAAAGAGTGAAGGGGTTAAACATAGCTGCTCTGGCCTCTGTATATATATTGAACTTCTGACTACACCCACTACAGGTGGGCTCTGTTGTACTTGTGACCACACCGAGCTGTGATCTGGAGTGGTACTATAGTGCCATGGTATATGGAAAACTCACATAACCACTATCACAAAATCCCATGGTTGGTCCTTTTTGCTTCCACACCACAAACACCATGTTTGCTTGAAAGCAGAGTGAGACTCACCTTTTCAGATAGTCTCATTTATAAGCCATCTTCTCCCTCTGTCCTCTTTTTTTCTGTATCTTCTGCTTGTTGTAATACAGTACTAACAAACACACACACTTACAAACACATACTGTATGTAAACACACATACAAAGGCACACTCCATATTGCCAGACCACTGCAACTCTCTGCCACTTGGTAATTTATTGCTGAGTCTGATATTATATTACAAGATGTATTTGCTCTCTCCTCTAATAAGAACATAGATTACAAGCAACACTGAATTCACTCTGTGCATCCCAGCTGATTGCTTGGCCTGCCTGTGTGTTAGCTTATATCTTTTTAAGCGTCAGCGCCTGGCTATTTACATTCATCCGCTAAGCCTTAAAACAAATTATTATCGATCTGGGGCGTGATGAAAAGGGTGGTCCCTCTGCAAATTAAAAGGAATACAAGGTGACAAGGACAGCAGAATCACAATCAGCTCGACAGAGTGTGTGATGCAATAAACAAACACAATAACCTGGACGTCTAAGACGCATACGCAGACTAAGACTAATACCACATACAGTAACAAATGACTTCTCTGTTTAAATCTGACCACAAACTCTCTCACAGTGTTTTCAGTGAGTTACTGTGAGCTGTCCAATAGAGGCAAAAGGTCTTTTAAAAGTGCATTTTTCCCACTCTAAAATATAACCCCCATGACTAAGTATTGTTAAAAGGCAAGAAATACTTTTTGTTCAGTTCATCTACAGAAATTGAATTGCACTGGGTATTACAATAAATAAATTAATGAATAATCCATCACTCAATTCACATCCAAAGCTTGACAGTTCTCAGGTCTATGACGTACAAGTGGAAGGATCTTTTGTGACATGACTCCTGTAAGTCAAGGAGAAAGTCAAAACAAAACCATTGAGAACATAAATGTCATTACAACTCTTAAGTATTATTATTAAATTATGAATTAGGCTGAGAACGACCAAAAAAGGAAAGTTTTAAAAAATTGATGAAAACAAAAACTTGCACATTTAAATGTACATTGCACTGAGAAGGCCTACAAAAATTCTGTGTTTAACAAGTCGAATATAGAGGATGTGTTCTCATTTTCTTTGCCTGCAAGCAATGCCTCCAGGTAGCTGTTTTTGGTAAAATGCATCTCTTAAAGAAGCTGAAACCAATAGTGGAGTATCTTTATGGAGAAATGTGAAGTAATTAGGAATGCTACACTTTTCAAGGCATATATTCCAAATCCAAAGAACATGTCTAATCCCATTGTAAACCTTATTATAGACTGTTCAGACAACAGAGATATCTCAGGTTGGACCAATAAAACAGTCATGTACTCAGACAAACAAATGCCTCCAGCAGTGTCTTCTTGTCATCTTGATGTCTCACACATAAAACATTTGACCTGTCTGCTTGTCAGCGTGTTCCAGCAGTTTAATGGAATAAATTAACTTACCATTCTGACAGCTTCAGACATGTCTTTTGTATGTAACATACAGTCTCCTGAATGATACAGTAAATCATGTCACTGTCTGACAGGCTGAGAAAAGAGAGATACCCAGAGACACTTGCTTGTGGCATACGACATGCATTCGAGATCCAAAATGATTTTACTGTACTTTTTTTCTTTTTTTTTTTCTGTTCACACTCTAATTACAGCAGGGCTTATTCTGAAATGTTCAGTATTTACTCACGTGTGACTAAAGTGTGGCTGAGGTGTGATGGAAAACTTTAAAATTCAAACCTTGTGACATTGCTGTACAATAATGATCTGATCAGTCCAACAAAGGGTTTAAAACTTGATGAAGAAATTAATCTGAATGCCTTGTTCTGTTGTTAGGTGGGGAAAATTAAATTAATTACAAATTAAAAATTTAATTGTGCGTGGATGTCATGCCTTCTTGCTTTTTTGGAGAAATGCTGAGGTTGTAATGTTAATGCTGCATTTTAAGTAGCAGACAAGTGATGTTGCAGACTTCTCACCAGTGGTGGCTGGTGACTCAAAAAATTAGGGAGGACAGGAGGAAAACCAACATGGAATCTTACAACAAACCGCATCAAAGTATATCATTGTCCCACCTGATGAAATCGGAGGGGTGGGGGGCAACTTTATATTCCAATAAAACAATTTGCTTGAGTGGTGAAAAGGCTGCTTCTTTAAAGACATTTAGCATACATATTGTCTCTAAACAAAGAAGTGCTCATTTTAGCCATGGAGTGGTTCAAATGTGTTATTTTACCGACAAAGTGAAATTCAAATTTATAGTATTGTTCTATTGTGACAACAAATTTATGTTCTCATCAAAAACAGACAACATATCACATGATTTACATGTGTTTCCTATGTATTTTCTTAGTATAAGGAAATATATAAAGTAGCACAAAGCTTATAATGTGATACAGGTTCAGATCAGTGCTGAATACTAGAAAGATTGAACACTAAAAACATTCACAGATCTAAAAGTGTAGGTTCACATCAGAAAGTATTAATGCATGTATCAAATACATGACTTACACACTCTTATCTATGTGCACAACATACAGAATATAGTCTACAAAGCTGACATGTTAACACTAGGGGTGTTAACATGAGCACAAAACTCACAGTTCGGATTCTATCACAGATTTGAGTCACGGATCAGATCATTATTAGGATCAGCGAAAAAAAAAGGGGGAGACAAATAAAACTTTGTTTTCCATTTATTCTATAACACACTTACAGCCAGAAACAGCAAGGAACTTTTGCCTATGGTCTTAAATGAAAACAACATTTAAGATGTCCAATGTTTAAATAAAATAAAATATATAAAATATTTAATGCTCAGTTATTGTAATGTGAGGCATGAAACCTTCCTCTTTTAAACAGTGAATGAAACAGCCTCTGTCCACATCATCAAAACTTGATGATAACAAACATTCACCGCTAACATCAGTTAGCAGCTAGATGCTAATTAGCCGCTCAGCTGCAGCACATTAAACAGCAAGTAAACATAACTCAAATGTCACTTCAGAACCGTTAGATGCTGGTTTGATCGTTGCTCTTCAAAATCCCTGTTAGGGACACGCTGTCTGCCCCTGACTTGTACTTACAGCTTTTTGTTTACTTTGTCTTAACTGAGACATTAAATTTTGTAATTAATCCGCAGTTCATATGCCTGCCGAACTGTGGGGGGCGATCCGTACGGATCACGGATCAACTACAATCCATTACACCACTAGTTAACACTTGTTATTCTAGTTACTTTAAGCTTATTACTCAATATACGGCTCAGCTTAAAAACAAACTAAAGAAACTGTCAGAAGCAAGCACCCAGACCTCCTGCACTCATTCACTAATCACACAACATCAACAGGTGACTGAACAACCACTCAATTAAAAACGAATGAATGAGTGAGTCCAGACAGCTCACTGTAACTTCAACAAGCAAACTACCCACAACACATTATATGATCTCTGCTGTATTCTTGTTAAGGAGATAAAAAACACAAAAAAGCCACACAGAGACATTTAACCATCAGAGATGAAATTAGCGACCAAAGAGACAGAGAGAGAGAAGCTGTATCTGACTCACGTTATCTGACGTCTTCTTCTTTCTTTCATGGAGATGAAGTATTCATGTCATAACGTCCATTTGTGGCTGTTGGTCATCTTGTATGTTAGTTAACAGAACTTTATGGCTGCTGCTTAACCAGTCTGATATTATTAGCAACAATGACAAACAAGCTAACTCTCCTGGTTGTTTCTCCAGTTGCTTCTCTCTCCAGCCTCCCCGGCAGCGTCCTGCTGCTGCTGCGCTGCACAGACCAGATCTATTCTCCCGTTAGCTTAACAACAGTCCTTAATAGTCCTTCCATGGATGTATAAAGAGTCCTTCAGGCTGCTACAACAAGCCAGCTGTTGCATTGGCTAATGCAAGGAGTTATCTACTGCTGCTACTCTGCCTTACAGTGGAGAGAATTGAAGATGAAATCTAGAAACTATCATTGGACCAACGCGATGTCAATATTGCATTCTTGTTTTTTGATTGGTAAGGGAGGACAGCCTCCCTTGGAGCGTCATTTTACGTGCCATGGCAAAACACAAAGTAGCATGAAAAAAAATGAAATACATTAAGTCCAATGTAAGAGATCCTGCCCTGCGGATGTCAGCAGGCACCCGTCCTCCTCTGTCCCCAACTCCACCTCCACCCATTTCACCCCCCCCCACCACTTCACACACTGCCCTTTCTCCTCCTGCCCTGCAGGTGTCGCTGTTGAAGCATTTTAAACAGAATTTCAGTAATGGATTTTTTCCAAAGAGGAGAGAAAAAAATACTTTATAAATAATACTGAGATTTGGTAATGGTTTATTTCAACCAAATATTCTTTTTTATATTTTGATCTCCCTTTTGCCTCTCAAAATATAGAGGAGGATCAACCTCCTCTGCCTCTATGGACCAGCCTCCACTGCTTCTCACCTATTGAGTTTCACCACTATGGTATGTCTGGTGTCCTTTACACCTCTCTCAAACCGTTCTTTCTCTCTATCCAGAAAGGGTAAGTTGTGATCCTCAAAGCTGTGTGTTGCATTTATTTGTTGTTCAGTGCTGCGCTCTGCATTTATGAAGGAGTTGCTTGCTTTTGCTGATGTAATACCCACTGCATTTTACAGGATATGCATTTCCAAAGATAGTCTGTGTTGTTCTCTGACTTTAAACATGTCTATTTGAGTTAAATGCCAGCATTTCTCTGCCTAAACAAAAGTTTGAAACATCTTCAATGTGAATGCAAATAATGAGAACTGGTTAACTCGTAATTGCAGAAACTCCAGGAGGTACAGATGTCTTAAGCAAAGAGATTTATTGACAAACACAAACTTAATCGATCAAGGGGACAACAGTTTCATATCAAAGTGCCAATGTTGACACAGTGAAATGCCACATCAAGTCTGAAGGAGAAGAGATGAACCATTCTCAGTTATTCAGGCAGCGCCCAGGCGACCTTGTCCCTAGTCACAACAGTGCAATAAAATTGTTTACTTTAGTGCTGTCTCTATGGCAACAATCATAAAGCCAGGTCAGCTCGACCGAGAAGAAGAGAGCTGTCTGTCCCTCACTGTCTGCTTGTCTGAGGAGCATTTCATACACAGCACGCATATGAAAATAGGAGCATTTAATATATGTGACATACACGAAAATTCCTTCACATTTAAATACTCAAAATATCGGACACATCATTTCTAGTTGAATGTTGGCACAATTGCATTTCCTGTATTTTAGCTATTGTCTTTAAGTTTGTTGTAATTTTATCTGTATTATTCATATTTTATTTTTCTCTTCTGGCTTGATGCTAAACAGCTTGTTTGGCTCTATAAATGTCTGAAGAGATGTTTTGCTCCCAAACATTTGTTGCAAGGAAACTGACCTTCGCTGAACCATTAAAAACAACCCACTGCACAATCAACTCACACATGGAATTACATATGCTTGCATGTGTATATGCAATAAACACAGAAATACACATATGCATATATTCATACCTTCCACCTGTGGTAAGCACCAGGGGCCAGATGAATAAAACTCTGTGTAGATTCATAAATAAATCTGTGTGTATGCACAAAGCCAGAAATATGCATTCTTTTCATCAGATTTATAAAGCCGTGTGTACACATGGTTCTGTTTCATAAATCTCAGTCAATGTGGAACCGGGTGCACGTGCACAAGCCTCATTTTCACTACCACAATTAGCCATAAATGGATGAAGATGCACCCTTAACCAGCCGTTTTCATATCAATTCACCGCCTGCTCCACAACAGCTGTCATTACTGACGGCTATGCAGCTCTTATCACTAATTCATCACATGGACCCGTGAACCATTGTCGGCAGCAATATCTCAGAAATATAATCAATGATTAGTTTGTAATTCTCTTATCTAAACCGACTTTACAATGTTACAATTGTATTTGGCAGATGCTTTTATCTAAAGTGACATACACATGAGAATTAATACAAAACAAGCAAGGATCTAGTCAGGAGAGAACAACACAAGTAATTGCCATAAAATAAATTCAGGTCCATTAGGACGTAGGTGCCAACAGGCAGTGTAAATTAAAATGTAAATTAAAAGAATAACATGAATCACACAAAAATGATCAATCAATATTACATTTGTAAATACGCCTTTGGCATTTTACAAATCTCTGTGTAAACCAAAAAATTACGCAATCAGTGTAGCTGGTTATCAACCAAAACAAAAAATGTTTTACTAAAACATTCCGTCTCTCACCTTATATTTCTTCCTCACCTCATCGCATCACCCTCAGATCGTTTTAGAAAAACATGCGTACACTGGTCTGAAGAATGCGTTAGGTACACGCATTCTCACCACACATTCTTTGTTTATAAATACCAGTTTACGTGCGGGAAATGGCGTATGCGTGGCTTTTGTGTGTATGCATCGTTTATGCATCTGGCCCTTGGTCCACAAGCCTGCTGAGAAATCATTTCCCGAGCAAGCGAGCGAGGCAATTCTGTCCCAGCGAAGAGGAAAAAAAAGGCTTTTTTTAATGGGGAAAAATGGGAGGCAGGGGAAGAGTTAGCAGTAGAAGCCAGGATAATTGATGGCAACTGTTGGGTACAAGATTAAGATTCATGGGTAGGACCACATATGGGGGCTGGAAAGCAGTATGTGCTGGAGGCATGAAGGATATGAGGCAACACTTTGACTGGCCTGCTGGCTTAATTGATTGAATGTTGTCCCAGATGCAGTGTAAAAAAAGAAGAAACTATCAGAGGGGATTTCACTCACTCCTGGACTGGAGTCTGTGGATTCCAACACCTGGGCCTGAATTGAGAAGGACGGACAATGAGAGATAGAGAGAGAAAAAGTGGAAAAGAGTGGTGGAAGCCCAGAGGCAAGAGAAGCAGGTTTGCATGTGGAAGGTCAGTGGTTCCTATCCCCAAACTGGCTATGAAAAAAAGGCTTGTGGGGAAAGTGTGTGAATAACACTCCCACCCCTCAACAACTTCCCTTGAGGAGCCTTTCAGCAATGTGCATAACACACACTGCCCCAGCGGAGCTGCACAGTAACTGTAGAGGATATAGCTTCTGCTGCGAATGTGACCACTGTATGAATGTGAAGTTGGGTCTTGTTGGAAAAGTGCAGTTGAGTTTTTATGGATACAGTAACTTATGTTTAAAAAAAAAACATGTAATCTTTTTATATAATGAATACCTATCAGCCATTCCTCCAATCAGTGTTTGTTTATGAAGACAGATAGATCCCAAAGGGGCCAGCTATAGAATACCTTATACTGTCTTATGAGGTGTCTTTATAGCAGCAATTTGCAGGTTCACCCATGGTAAAGATCTGACCCGCTGAGCTGATTGTGATTTATATTGTAGTGACAATGCATGGGAATTCATGCACAAAATCTGAAATGAAAAAAATGAAAACTGAGGGGAGATGGTAAAATAGAGATGAAATGTTGTACATCTAATGGTTTAGCATCAGTTAGTCTTGTCATTTATTAGTGAGAGCACATGCATCTGGGCTGAAGAATGCATTTTACATTGTGTTCCACAAATCAATTTTGGTTGTATGTTGGATTGTTTCACAGCACCGAAATATGTGTTTATAAAATAAAAGAATCAAAATAGGAGGGTGTTCTTAAAATTAAGGAAGCAGGAAGTATGTTGACGCCCTACCGTGAAGGCAAAAAAGAAAGTCTTTTCTTCAGAAAGCAAAGGGGTCTGTGATTTACCCTTGCCATTCTGAGAATTAATAGGACTAATACAGGAGCACTGATGTGAGATTATCTGCTTCATAGTCTAGTTTATTAATATTAATAAAGGTAACAGTTAACTTGACAATGATATATTAATGTATGAAAGTACTTCAAATTTAACACAGCAGTGCAATGTAAACATTTCAGAGAATCACTTTCACCACATAGCAACATTTGATTCATTTTACACATAGGTGACATGCACCAAGCATGTAAAATTCCTCTTAACAAAGGATTACAGCATTTAGAATAAATTGTACAAAATGCAGATCAAGACCTTTCCAGGGGAAGAGAAAAGTTATGCTGATTTTTTTGTGTGTCTGAACCTCAATTAAGTACTGTTAAACAGAACAGGTACACCCATAAAAAACTAGATCTACCCACTGTATACACTACAAGGTTGAGAAAAGATTGGGGTCATGATGATGAGCATATGGCTATTTCCTGGGCGCAGTACAACTTCCAAAAGTATCAGTAGAAAAGAATAATTCTTTCATATTTTGCCAGCACTAAAACCAACGTTGACTGCTGATTGGAGAAACAATGAGACATATGTTGTCCAGTGTCAAAGTTAGATCCTGTGTATGACCATGACACATCCACTCCGACCTTCACCCTAAGAGGTTTTACGGTGGTGTAACTATGTCATGCTGGGCATTTTTGATCTGAGAGAGAACAGCCATTATTCACAAAACCACAAGTGGTCACTTGTCTGGAAAACATAAACATATGTTGATTTTAAAGGGGAATTTTACACATCAAAGTCTGTTTAAAGGTCTTCTACTACTGCATATGTGAAAAAAAGTTGTATAAAGCCTATTGTGACTCCTGAGGGAGCTGCGTAAAATCTGATAAAATGCCTCGGGTGATGTCTTTTATGCATTTAAACAAAGGACTGATGCTTTCATTTTTATGGTTAGCACAGTGTGTTTGTGTGTGTACAGTTTGAATGTGTGTTTAGTTTAGTCTTTCATCATTTTTTTTAGCCTTCTGTAGATGTAAGGCACACAGAGTCATTGTTTAGCACTGCTGTCCCATGATTTATGTGGCCCCTTGTGTGAGTCAAAATCCTAATAAACCAAATTTGATCTCTAAATGGCAGCATTGTGTATGTACTGCATACTGCATGTGTATACTTTGCTGATCACCCCCTGAGGTGCAGTCAAGTCCGTTGACCATGTTGTCTGGAAACAGAATAGCTCAAGGCCCACGCACAAACTCACCAAACTTTCTCCCTCTTGCACACACACTCGACACTGTCTCTCACACACACACATCAAATTTAGGATGTTAGCTCATTTGACCCCATTGCTCAGCCTATCTGCCGTCTCTCTTTAGCAGACTTTTGGGATATGAGCCACCTCAGGGGTTTACTGTTACTACTATTAGCATATAAAGAGCATAAATTTCACTCCACCTTTGTGTTAGCAGGGAGCTTCTATAAATGCAGGAGCAAAGGCAATGCCTTCTGGGAAAACTCAAAAACTATTTGTGATTAAAGAGGCTCTGCCAGAAGCTAAAAGAAAGTCAGGTGGTTTTGCAATGGAATACAGTAATCACACAATTGCACATGTGCAGACACATGTGCAAAGACACACATATTCAGGCAGTGCATGTTCACACAAACACACAAACACAAACGCAGTTCAGGCCAAATGTAAAACAGGTTCAGTAACACAGAGGAGCCCAACTGTAAATCACTCATCACTCATGTTAGGAGTAACATTTTGTCACAGACATGCTGTGTGACTCTCTTGATCCTCTGTTGTCTTCACACTGATCTCCTGAAGTAACAATAAACCAAACAGACCTTGAAATGCTGACTGTATTTAGATATACTGTACTGTATTGATTAATTAGGCATAAAGAAACTGCATTGACAAAACCATACAACCGAGCAGACTTACTGTAATTAATGTTCTATAACTAAAAATGAGTGAATATGAGAATATTAATTGTTAAGGGAAATGAAGTCCAGGTGTGGTTAGTAAAGGTGATCCAATACATAATATACTAGTAACCCTGTTCTACCATGTAATTTATCTAACTGTGTTCACGCTGTGAGTAACACCACCTAAGTCAGAAATGCCTGCTGTAGTTGGCTGAGCAATAAGAATTGGGAAGCTTCCTGGCATGATATAGGCCTATGGCCTGAATACTGTTGCAGTAAAATTTCAGAAGGAGAGAATACAGGTGTCTGACAAGAGGGTAAACCATTCTTCGCTGCTCAACAAGCTGAACTTGTCGTACACCTGCTTTTTGAAAATGCCTGACCTGGCCCATTGTGGGGGAGATTAAACAGACTCCATCATCATACCCCTCACACACCCTTAAACCAAGCTCTGAAACCACATAGTCTTCATAGTCAAACTCTACAGCACTGTCCAGAGCAACCATCTCCACCCACTTCCTTGGTAATGAAGCCTCTGGAGAAAATGATGAGGCTGCTTTGGTACTATTTAGTTTTGAAATGCACCATAAATCATGTGTATCTTATTGTCAGCATCTCACTAAACCAGGTTCATTTTGCCCTCCAGCGGTTGGAGTATAATTGATATAATGGTGGGGTCTCAACAGCTGGCGGTCATGCACTCATGCTCAGGGACAATTCTATTAAATTAATTATTGAGTTACAAAAAATGCTACCACATGCATTGTATGCTTATATGAGATATTCACCCTTCCTCTTTTTACCAACTCAGCCAACAGTTAACAACAGTCATTCAAAGCTTATCCATTCTCCATCTTCCATGAATAAACAACTCAAAATCAATGCTTGGAAAACCATTCCATCGATCACCGCTGCAAAACTGCATTTTCTGTAATGGTATTTACCAACTGGATGCTGTGGCAACTTACAAACAATCTGAAACAATAAAGGGAAAAAGCATCATACAAAGCACTGGCCGACCATTTAAAATATCTGGCCAAGGCCACGACATAGATACAATCACAGCTTTTCTCACCATCATCTGAGTTTCTCACAAATAAATTCCCTTCCATTTGTTCAGTGTAAGAAATATGCCATTGTACTGAACAGAAACATATTTATAACATTTGTAAATATTGGATTTGACCTTATCTTTACAATGTTAATTATTTGAAAAAAAATAACTTGCATGCCTGACAACAGAGTGCATTAAAATAGACCACAGTGCAGTTACCTCAGAGCCTCATTTATCTGAAGTCAATTCAATGCATACTGAACTGTTTTCTGCAAACAATCTTCAATTCAATTCAATTAAAAAAACTTTATTTAACACCAAGGGGTAATTTGTGAGGCAGGCATAGTAAAGGGACATACAAACATATAAGACATATAAGACATATAAGACAATAAATGATAGACAAACAGTGACCACGGATAACGGCTTCTGCAGTCGTCTGTGGAGGGGTGAGAGGACAGTCCTGGGGGGAACTGGTGGATGTATGCTGAAGGTCGGAGAGCCTTTTGTTGACCAGCACCTTCTGTATTCTTAGGGTGAGGAAGTCCATGATCCACAGAACTAGCTGATGATCCAGGTGCAAGCAGTTCATAAGTTTTTCAGCTAGGATGTGGGGTTATAGGGTGTTGATGGTAGACAAGAAATCCATGAACAGGAGCTGGGCTGATGTGTTTTGGCCCTAGGTGTTTCTGGACAGAGTCTAGTATGAAAAGTTTGGCATCGTCGACCCTTCTCTTGGCGCAATACGCAAACTGAAGAGGGTCCATCTGTGTGGCTGTGGCGTTGGTGTTGTGGCTTTTCATGATCCTCTCAAAGACCTTCATGAAAAGGGAGGTTAGGGCTAGAGGTCTTAGGTCATTCAGGACCTTGGGGCTGCTCTGGGGATGGGGATGATTGTTGAATGTTTCTATGCCTGAGGGACTGTGGCAGTAGCGAGAGAGCTCTGAAATAGGTGCTGTAGTACTCCCCCTAGCTGCTCAGCACAGTGTTTCAGTGTATGGCTGCAGATGTTATCTGGACCAGGGGCTTTCTTAGCCTGTGTCCTTTTCAGACACCTTACCACAGTGTCGACTTTGATAGTGATTGAGGGGTCACCTGGGATCAGGCTGCTGATGGTGTCTGCCATTTGTGATTGGTGGTCTTTCTCAAACCTTGCATAGAATGAGTTTAGATCACTGGGACAATCTGGTCAGTATACGTGGGTTTTACTAGGGTAAAACACATACACAAACACTGGTCAGTGTAGGGCCTGAAAGGCTTTTCACTAGACCCACCAGCAACATATTCAGTCAAGAAGAAGCAGCCAGAGGATTTGGGGTAATGAGGTGTGTGTTAGTGTCAGCCAATCACTCCCCTGTGACTTGGATGTATTTTTTCTTGTCTGGAGACATGTTTAAATCCTACAGAGAAAAAGAGAGCAAGGTGGTGAGAGAGAATAAGTGGATAGGCTGTAGCCTCCATACTTTTTGGGCACAAAAAAAAATCTTCACAAAAATGTTCTCGGTGACCACCTGGACGAATAAATTAGAAAATAAGGTGCATTTAAAGAAAAGAATGAATTAATTTACATAAAGTTCCAGCTCAGTTTTTCCACAACAATCTATGAGACATTTTCTTCAAACTTCATATCCAAATGTTTGCAAGGTGCATACTATGCTACACTTTGACACATAACTGCTAATTTACTCCTTTAATAGCAAAAGTAACCATTAACAACGCCCACAACACACACACACACCCACACACTGATAGGTGACAGTAGTGTATTATCTGTGGTGGCCTGATTACTGTTTGCATGCTTCCATTCAAAAATTCCACTCGCCCCTTCTGTTTTCCTTCTTGTAATACCAGGCTTTCTCATTTACAGCTACAGTATCACTGAGCACTCTGTCACCTCAGTGAATGAGAGTTTAAATAGTTGTATAGACTAATTAGAAATAATGATACATAAATGGATGTGTGTGTGTGTGTGTGTGTGTGTGTGTGTGTTAAACTTAATGTAGTTTAAAAGGATGTAATGGAAGGTAAGTTTACATACTTCCCACAGGAAGTTTATGCATATATCTTAGAGTATTACATGCTCACATTCATCTAGGAAAAATCTGTTTTTTGAGGTTTTTTTTTTTTCCTCAGTTCTAATGTATTATGACAACAATTTAACAGTTGGTTGCAGGATTAGCTTCAATCAAATATGAGGGATAGTGGGAGGCTGATATCATAGTCTATTGTTCATTTCCAATTGCTAACAAACCTCACACTTTATTTTTTCTTGTCTTGTTGGGGCAGAAGAACTCCAAAAAAGCTTAAGAGACACACAGCTCTGACATATTAAATTATCACCTTATGAAGTTGTCATGGCTAACAACTTAGCAAACAAATTTTCACATCTAGCAGGCATGGAGCAACATTAGCATTCATTTGGAGTTGTGTTTCTGGCGATCTGTGTTTTGGGATCTGCCAACAAAAAAAATTTTACTTGCTAAATGATTGATTTTCTTTACCCAATAGTGGCTTGTTAGACTGCGGTCTGATACTGGGCAGGTAGCATACAGTCTGTTTATTAGTGCTTGTTTGCTGAAAACAGCTGCCTGCTGCAGGGAAAGGGGTTAATGAGAAAGGTGAGACTGAATAATACAGAAAATGTACTGATCATATCCATGGACTGCTTATTAGTGAAATTTTTAATCAGATACATGCAATGCAATAAGTTCTGTAAGCAAAGGGTGCACACTCTGGCATTTGCAGGCTATCCTCTGTGGAAAACTCCCACAAGGTGTTGAGACTGAGTGCACTAGTCAAGGTATGAATGCTAATTTATGGTATACCATATGGAGACAGCGACAGCATTGTTGGTAGGTGACCAGAGCTCAGAGGGCAGCGAGAGGTTAGCTTCACTGGACCGTACAGCCATCACGAACACTCATCCAGTTATTGTTTCTGATGCTTATTAAGCTGCTCAGCAGATGGACGATAATGTGGGCCATGATTACCATCAGAAGCAGTGGCTTGTAACTCATACTTAGCCACCAAAGCTCATCTGGGGGACATCGGGGACAAAGGACAGCTCTGACCTCAGATATGGCATTCTTTATTTGGTTGAGCTTGAGAAAAAATGTTGTGTGAGGCAGCATTTCAGTTGAACTTCTACAGGCTCCTCTTGTTTATTCGAGGCACGTTAGCCAAGCTCAACTATTGAGAGTGTTTACTTATGGAAGTGACATTTGCAACTTTATTTAATTCAGTCAGTTACTGGCTATTGGGATGACCTTTTGCTGCCTTCCCTGGCAGGAACCTATAAACCTCAGAGACTCACCAGCTTTACAGGCATTCAATAATTGCACAAGGCACTATTGATGAAGTTGTTGTGTGCACCACCTATGAAATGAAGTGGGCAAGGAACAGAAACCACGGCAGTGCAGTGCCTATGTAATCCTGATGAGGATATTTATGAAACTAAAACTGATGAAAATAAAAAAAAAATGTGGCTTGGGGCAATAAAGGTTTTTTTTGCAAACATTTAAAACAAACATTTATGGAAAGAGCTCACTGATTATATTCCCACTGACTGTGGTGATTATGTCAGAGACTGATAGATGCCTTGTGGTCTTGTCTTGTGGTTGTCTGTTGGAGACATATGATGTATAAAAGCCATTTAAACCCGACTACCAACTCATCTGTCCCTCAGAAAGTATGTGACTGATTTGTGAAGGAAAGAAAGACGGATGGAGAAAGGGGAGAGAGAGCTTGTATGGCTTCTTCACTCAGTTACAGGTAGACATCACTTCTATCTATCATTACCATGCCACTCTTGGTATTTGGTCCCTACAAACCTTTGGTTGCTGATAGATACGCAAGTTTGCTACATCTATACGCCAATATTGTTGTTGCCATTTAAAAACTAATGAGAAGATAAACAAAGCTACTCACGAGCTTGCTGTCTGTGTCAATGCATTACAAAAAAAACAAACAAACAAACAAACTTGTAGGCCATATAAATTGAGCCAGATATGTGTTTTCCACCCATTGGCATATAATTTTCTCATTAATTACACATATTGGAGAAGCCTGAATTATTATGATTGCCTTAAAGGCCCCGTCCTCTCCAGCTCAATGACACCAGATAGAGAGAGAGAGAGACAGAGAGAGCAGTGGTGGTCAAGCAAGCTAGAGAGTGAATGAAGAGAGTCAAAGCAGTGAATCAGATAAATAAAACATTATTTTCTGATTGTTTCACAGTGGTTACATTCTAAAGCACAAATAAACACACCCACACCTTTGCATAACCCTGTGGGAAGATGCCGCATTGTTGGATTTGGTGTGAAAGCAGCTGAAGCGCACACTTCATCCTGTCTGCTGCGGCCTCTCTGCTCCGTGTGTGTGTAGCTCAAGCCCACCTTCAGTTAAACAGACACAGAGACTTGCTATCTTTATACATCCATGACACAGACAGAGAGCAGAGGAGAGAGACGGAGACAGTAATGTAACCCGGTCGCTACGCTACAAGTTCTGACCTCAAACCTTGCACACTGTTATTGGCTGGGGGCAACACAGCCACTGCTCAAAGGCTGATGCCAAGAAATGTCCTGAACACAGCAAAATACTAAGAAAATACAGGTAGATACATACACCGCCACACACTTCTAGTGGATCATAAGTGATGATTGAGAGGCATTATTTTTGTGTGAGTCTGTACATTGTTTTTTGGGAAACTCCTGCATAGTATAACTTTAATCCATCACTGCTGAAATGAAAATCCTTGCAAACAAGTGCAATCCATTTACTCACATGGGCAAAATACTAACATATGGACTTTGTTCCATAACTTTATGGAACAAAGACATTGAATCTCATTGGCATTCCCTACTTTAAGTATGCAGGGGAGTGAAATCCATCAAACAGATAAGATGGATTCTCTTTCATGGAACAGCCGTAAGTTTTAAACAATATGAAGATTCATCTGTTCTTGCAGTCTATTCCTGCATCATAGGCAGTATGTTAAACAGTTGGCAACTCAGTGTCTTATAGCATGTCCTCCTGGGCGGGCAGCTCGCACCAATATAAAGCGAAGAGACTGTATTTTATACAACCTTTACTGTGATTTACAGGATCAGATGTAACATATTAAGCATGGAGAGAAACGGATTCGATCATGCTGTGGGGGAAAATGCATCCTGAGGTCTATTATTTACAGCCTGCCCGCATTCATGCACACGCATGCAGACGTATCACCAGTAGGATCCCCGAGCTTTGCAGTAAACCTGCAACAGTTCATACTTCCTCGATATATGCTCCACACAGCACAGATGGTTTTGTTGTGGTTCACTTGGCAGTCAGCTCCATCTCAGGCTCATGCAGAGCTATAGGATTTCATGGTGTTTCATTAGAAATCACAAGAGGATTTTTTTTTAATCACATAGATTTCACATAACTCCAGACAGGTTTCAGAAGTCAGCAGACTTACTGAAGGCATGCTTGAGGAAGCAAATAGGTATAAAAAGTAAATTTCACCAGACATCACATGCCACAATGCCCCTTTCCTCTGATCTTGGCGCCCTGCCCCAAGGGTGCAATAACAGTTTATTACACCTATCCTCACTTTATGACCCCCAACCCCCAACCCGCTTCCCTCAACTGTTATTGAAAACACCCAGGTCTGCCATATATCATTCCTGAGCAGCACATTATGCTATGTGCAACCCAGCTAATCACCACCAGCTCATATGGGTATTGTCCAGGTCACATTGGAATAGTTCCCCTTATCTAATATCTGCTTAGATATGGAAGTGTTTTAACACAGTCCCATTTGTCTTTACAGCATGTGTGGCCTTTAGGCTAAATCTCCTTTTTCCTATATGTATCTGTGGTGTAATGATGGGGAGTAAATAGAAAATGGAATTTAAAGGTTTTGCCACATAGTGGCTGCGTGGAGAAAAAAGGGTCTGGCTTAGTTTATTACTTGCCAAGAGGATAGAGTGCAAACACTCAGGTTGGATTGAGGGGGCTATAAGGTATAAAAAGGATAGCACAGTACAGTGTATAGCAGGGTGTGAAAGGGATCTTGGATTAAAATGCAAAGCGTCAGTAAAGATCTTTCAGGGTGGAGGTGTTCAGAGAGAGAGGGAACAGCTCATGGGTGACAGTGTGACAAGACTCAGGGAAGGAACCATCACCCCTCCGTCACACTGATGGCTCCTCTGTCACCAAGCGTGAAGAGGGTGCAGGTGGGAGCACACCACTATGGCAATGCAAATTAAACTTAATTATAATGCTTCAAAGGAGCGAATGTCAGTGTCCATATGTATGTTGGCCACAATTCAGCATGTTTACAGAATATGCTAAGATAAAAACTCTGAAGTTATATAATGTGACTGTGGCTTGTTTTAAGTCCAGAAGGGTATACAAGAGGTCAGTGAGGGCTTCCTTCAAATTAATATATGAAAGAAACATAAATGTGATATTCCCCTAATGTTTTATTTGTTTTTTTTCACTAGTTGAGGTTTGACTGGCACTCTTTTAATTATGTCACGTTGTTGTGCCCTCTTCTTCTGCAATGGTTCAATGGCGCCTGACTGAAAAATTTAGGGCCACCAGCTGTTTAATTTCGACAAACCAACTCCTAATATTCACATAATAGTAGTGGACGGAAACACACATAAATTTGCATTTGCTTTTGCTGATTTTCTGGAAATGTGGTCAAAATGTTCTCTACATTTGGATGCCTGGCAACAGACTTGGGGATTCATGTGCTTTTTTTCTCAGTCCATGTACATGTATTCATATGTGTGTATGTGTCTGTGTTTTCATGCTAGATCGGGCAGCAGTTGATTGGGCAGATGGCTTGTGTCATCATGGGGTGAGGGCGTGGGGGGCGGTTAAGGTTTGTGATGGATGGAAAGGGTTCTGTTTAATTACTTGTCAACTGAGCAGCCCAGCTAGCTGTTAAAGAGCTTTCATCTGCCGCGAGTGCCCTGCAGGTGATCTGAGGTAGGGTTGGGAGGCAATGGGGTCCAGTGAGTTCTTAGTCTTACATGACCAGGCCAGCTGAGCTGTATCTCACTGTCTCCTGACTGATATTTACCCCACATTCTCTTTGAATGATTTTTGTAGCACAGGTCTGGTACACATACACACACACCAGCTCTTTGCAGATATACTTGCTTTATTTAGTTCTTATAAATAAACACACTACTTTTACCAGTCTTAACATTCAAGTCACAAGCAAATCTTATCATGACAACTAATACGGTGGTGTTTATGGTCAGTTTTCAAGCTGAGTCTGTTTAAACTGGCAGTACCATTTTCTCTGTTATTGTTTCTACACTAAACTCTGCTATATCTAATATGTATTTGTGGTATTAACATTGTCTTATCCCTCTGTCCTTGTCTCTTATATTCTTAGTATGTGCTGGCACAGAGAACAAGCTGAGCACACTGTCAGACCTGGAGCAGCAGTACCGCACCCTGAGGAAATACTACGAGAACTGTGAAGTCGTAATGGGCAACCTTGAGATCACAAGCATCGACGGCAGTCGAGACCTCACCTTCCTCAGAGTAAGGACTAAATAAAATGATACAGTAAACTGATAGATTGTGTAGTCAATGTGCTTAATTCATTTGAAAATTGACTTGTTGTCTTGTTGTCAGTTGAAATGACATGTAACTAAAATGATTTTTACCCGGTAATCACTGTTAGTCTGGTGATTGGATGGGGCTGTGGGCACTGACTGTCTCAAGTTAGATCTGCTTTAAAGTTGCTAGCTCTTTCACATGAGGCAGACTGCCAGACAAACAAAAAATTCAGGGTTTCACATATTTATTGTCACTGATTAATGTTAATTACATTCATTTCTACAATGTCTTTAGTTTTCAGTACATGACAATAACCACCCAAACATCCACATCTCTAGGGATTGTCTAAAACTGAGTCATAAGTTCAGAATCTGAACTTTATCACTGTCTTCTCATTTGACCTTGTGGCCCAGACAATGTCTTGTGCTCAGATTCCTTTCTTCAAATCAGCACTCAGATTAGTGTCTACATAGCCAATGATAAGCGAAGAGGAAATGTGTTCTAATCAGGGGTAATCAGACTTCCTCTCTTCTCTGGGTGCCTGACTGATTGTTCATGATTCAAAGACAGAAAAGGAAAAGTGATGTGGCATTGAACACTAATTTCTACCTCTCAGAAAATACTCAGTTGTCATATTCATGATCTATTCAGTCACATTTAGGAGCTATTTTTTTTATCATCGTATTCCTAAACTGAGCATGTGAGCCGGATGATTCAGGCAGGATCTATTGGAAACACTGGAATGCGATAAATGACTGAGGGAGCGCTCTGGTTAATGTTGTGCTTTGATGCTGAAGCGTGTTGTTTGGGTGAGGGAGCTGAGGTGGAATTGCTTACATGAATGCCTGCTTCCAGTTTGGTTTGACAGACACATGCATACACACACAAACACAGTGTCAATTGATGTCAGCCTCCAGCCCTTCAGGGCCAAAGCAGTAATAGTGTGGTAAGTGAGGTCAGAAGGAGGCAAGGGAAGTCACTGTAGTGAAATTTGCAGGAGAAAGAAAAAAATACATTGGTTTTTTGGTGAAATCAGCTGCTACTGTTGACCTCTCTTGGCCCTCCACTTCTCAAGAACATCATCCTAGACCATGTTGGCTGCACTCTGCACTACTAACGCCGTCCAACTTCAATTGATTCCAGTCTATCTGGGGGGGCTGCAGACCTCCCCTGGTGTTGCGCTAAACTGCTGACTGCATTAATGGGCCAGTTTTGCTGTGTGAATGAACTGGGCTACCGAGGCTTTGCAGGGAAGACAGTCCCCCAACAAGGCAAGCTGTGCTTTTATATTTTGCTCCTTAGAGCAATGATTTTAAGTTAATATGGTAAAATAATTTGTTTACATCATGTATAAAAGTAATGGAGTGCATCTTGTGTATTTAGTTTGTATGGACAAAAAATCAAGATTGATCAAAGCCGCAAAACAAAAACAGAGTCATTAAGTGGTCTCTGTTTTCCAGAGCAATACTGACGACCCCCCCCCCCCACCCCCCAGTGACGCAAAACAAAACCAAGATGATATTAAGAAAGGGGAGCAATGGATGGTAAAGTGCTACCATTAGACCCCTGCAGAGGTAATAAGCTCCTCTGACTCAGATGAAAAAACATGGTAGGGGGGAAAGATGCAGTTCAAAAACCCAGTGTGATTGTTGTTTAACTACACAGAACCAATTTTTGTCTTAAAACAACATTCACACTCCCATTTTAGTTTTGGTCTTTTAATCTCGTCTCATCAGTACAAGATAACATTATATAAAGGAGTATTTGCAGGTTGAGGTTAAAGGTGCTTTTGACTACAATCCCCTCTATACCTGTCTGCTTCTTCACTACACCACCACTCATTTACAAAACGGCTCCCTGTGGCGCCAACTTGCCAGGTTCCTCCACCTTTCCATGGTTGGCAATTAACATGGGTTAATTGAACATGCTAATTAAGAACACAGGGTGCCAAACAACAAGGGAGCAAAAAGGGCAGGGTGCAGTATATTTTTAGGGAATATTATTATTATTATGATAAAACACATTAATAACACAGTTCCTCAGGGAGGGAAAAACTTCACCTTGAGGTAGAGAAGAAGTGAAGAAAAAACTATTGTGCAGCACCTTACCATACCGCCTGTCTCTGGGAGGTGATTGAAACTGATGCCTGTGCATTGGCTCCTTCGTTTCAAGATAGCCAAGAGATTGATGGCTGCCTCCCAAAGTCCCTCAAAGAGCTTTAGCAGTAAATAGAGTCCATCTTCCAAACTGCCTCCACGACAGATGAATCGACGCTCACACAGTGATTAATAACTGCATTTCACCACTGAGGCTTTCTCCCCTCTCTCACATATGCACATTCAAACCAACATCCCAACACTGAGCTTTAATCACATCTAGTGTATACATCGTTAATGTTTAAGTCACTCCTAAATCCATATTCCCATTCCTTTGAATCTTTCTCCTATATTATAAGATATACATTTGCATATTGAATGCTTGCACATTAAGAAATTGAGATAAAGTTGTACCCAGCTCAACATATCCTAGTGTGATGTTTTCTTTTTAATTCAGTATTCTTTTTTTTTTCCTGAATGGGACACCAAAGAATGCAAACACACACTTTGCATCATCTCTTTTCCCTCATGTCACTTTCTTGCATGTGCTCATAAACGGATCTGTGATTATGAAATATTAATTTTTCCCCCTCCTCCCCTCTTCCCAGTCTCAGTAGGGACCCACAACCATGCAGTCGGATCAGATTGTTTGTCTTACCATTGCAACCATTAGTAAACATGTAATTTTTCCCAGAGTATTAATGTGATGATCAGCCTGCTTATCAGCCCAGCACCAATTCACTGATTCCCCACCTCTATCCCTGTAGCTGTAAATAAGTTATTGAATTATCATTTACAGATGGAAAAATTGAATATTTTCAACAGGCCTTGTGTTATTAGTGTGAAGAAAGAGAATGTAAAAGAAGTTAAGAATCACTGTACATCTACATTTTGTTACATATGCATCATTTAAGAATCAGAATATATCCCACCTTCTGTTACTTTCCTTTCATCTTGTTGCACTCATACACGTACAAGTAAATAAGGTAGAAACAATATTATAAGCAGCTTTCAATATAATGCAGTCCAATATAACCAAACCACAAACTATGACCTTAAATTGTATCATAGAAATGGTAGAATTTAACTCACTCATCTAACTACTCAATACACAAAAATACCATTAAATACCAGTAAGTTAAAATAAATTGCATTGCTTTGTACATGTATTTCTTTCTTTCTGGTCAATCATTAGATGCAGGATTATGAATGTGTAACAGGTTGCATAAATAGCTTTTTTTGGCTAGACCAGCCTCAGACCAGCCCTATAACCACAGTTGTCTGTGAGTGAGTGAGTGAGTGAGTGAGTGAGTGAGTGAGTGAGTGAGTGATGAAGTTACACCATCGGTTGGCCGGCCAAGTGTTGGAGTTTCCCATTGGCCATTGCTCTTTAAAATGAATGGGCATGAGATGATGGAAGCACAAAATGACAGCAGCATGACGCAGAGTGACTGTGTTTCTGTGTTGCTCCGAGCTCTGATACTCTCAGCTCTGGTGTTAAATGCAGTGAAGAAGGCTGAACTCCTGTTTAAACAGATGCATACTAGCGTCTCTACCGTCCAGTGTAATCAACTCTTTGGCCGGCAGGAGAGACGCTCTGCGGTGCGCTTGCATTTTATACGTGAACTAATACCAGGATGCAAGCTTTTTATTTCCTTGATGTTTTAGTGTGGGGTGGCTGCTCTGCAGGTGCGCTTGATTTAACTGTAACTGCGGTAACTGGGCGGAGATGAGCCTCCTAAATTTGCACCCAAAATGCTGTCAAAGCTTTCATTTACAATTTCCACTGCAGCCTTCACAATCATCAACCAGGAAATAGGCAGAAATAAGGTGCATAGAGGCATGAGGGAGAGCGCACAGTTGAAGCACCCCAAATAACAAATACTCTGACAAAACACTCAATGCAGAAAAATGAGAGACATCTGCAGAGTGAAACAGATGGAAGAGCAGGGGGAGTTAACAGATAATTAGAATAGTTATAATTAGAATTATAATAAGTTCTGTTTCAAATCAAACATCCCAAGATATGAGTGGAAAGTATTGTTCCTGCAACTGCATTTTTTTTTTTACTTAAACTTAACCATGTCATGTGATATGCTACTTCAGTACACTTTAACAACAGACATTACTGGGACCACTACAGAAAATTGCTGATGAACATTTAATATCCAGGAATTTATATTATAGACACACTGACTATCCCTCTAACAAATTGGCCACAATTTCATGCATTGATCATACACGGTCCAGCCACATATAATAGGGTTTGACCTCGCCTTGTTTGTCTGTCTCACACGCTATCAAGGCCTATGTACTGAAGAGACCCTGTAGGAACTGAGGGCAGTGGTCTGCTAATGTGGCCCTCAATGACACTTGTGTCAAGTGATCACTTGACCCTCCTCTTGTTCAAATAAAACTCAGCTGTCATAATGATGCGTACCAAATGGAAACCACTGTGAGCGCCCCAGTGAGCAGGAACAGAGACTAATGTGACTAGAAGTTAAAGAAAAAACACTTTACAAGGGCAAAAAATTTTATATATGCACAGAATGTCAACACATGCTGTTCTATCTAATTCCATTATGGGTTAATAGTGATTGGCAGTGAGAAAACCTTCAGCTAAGGAGAAACGCTTCCTCATGCAATACTGGCAATAAAAGGTAAAGAGAAGTGTAGTTCAACCGCAGTGTCTTCAGTTATTGTATTTTGAAATGAGCATTTAGGGCCAAGGGAAAATTAGATTGCAGTAGGTCGTACCTGCTGTTTCTCTATGCTGAAATGTCAACATGAACCACTGAGGACATGATCAGATGCTTTGTGCTCCTGCACAAACACAGATCACAGTAGCTAACAGAGAAAGCAAGAGCCATCACTCCATGAGACATATTGTGCAAACAAGGTTTACAGCAGTTCATCAGTGTTAGCAAACTGCAGGTTATACTAAAGGGGATGTTTTGTTGAAAACTAAAAGGTTTGTGATTACACTGCTTGCTCTAGCCCAGTTCTAACATGAGATGTACTGACTAAGAAACTGCTTCCCCTTCCTTCAGGCACTGAATTATTATTTATTTAGTTTTTTTTCTTCCTTTTATGCTTTCTTTTTTTAATTTGCTGCAACTAGCAGCCATTAAGTCCACATTCAGACCAAAACTAGCAGTGCAGCACTAGGGTGCTGGGGTGTGCGGTGGTGGAGGCGTGTTGTTTGAGGTACAACTAAGATAATGACATATGATCCAGGAATTCGAGTTGGAGTTTCAAAATAACTGAATTTAAGGACTTATCAAAAGCCAAAACACTGCAAAGTGGTTTGTAATACTCACAGACAGGATTCTATATCCTGAAAAGTTATCACGGTGGCAAATGTTTTTTCATTTTTTTGCGACAATCGTGAGGTAAACAGTCAAATGCATCATGTTACAAATAATCCACCAGGAATGTGAGCTTGCATGTATGTGATTGGCCAACGCCGCACCAAGATGGATGGCTTACGGTTGTGTTGGGGCAAAAGTCAACTTTTTGCCGGACGGCCGCTGCGTTTTTTTGCTGGTACGGTTTAATATGATAAATCAGCAGCACGTGCCTTCCTGAAAGGATAAGTTCACAGTTTTTCAAGTCTATCCGTAAACAGTAGTCAGGTGCCCAAACAAACATTGACACATTTTTTTTCTTGCTGTAATCATTCCTCCTATTCATACTGGCCATTAAGAGATCCCCTCATAATGCACTCTCAATGTAAGTGATGAGGGACAAAATCCACAGCCCTCCCTCTGTGCAATAATATATTTAACTTTATTTGAAGATAATATCAGGCTTCAGCCATACACATTAGTGAAATCAATTCAATATGATTCCCTCTTTTTGTTACAATCCTTCCATTACAGCACAACAGGAAAACATTGTCCGTCGAGACACAAAGAAAGACTAAAAAGACTGTATCTGTGGAAGGTATCCACTTTATTTGACTAAGTCAGAGGGCTGGAGCCTCATATTAGATTCAGATAAACTTTTAGATACATTTTTGCTCAAAACAAGGACTGTGGATTCTGTCCCCCATAGCTTACATTGTAGGCGTAAGTACATTTGTAGGGGATCTTGTATGAGAGTTGGTATGAACAGGTGGAATGATTACAGCATGCAAAACCTGTTTCAGTGTTTCATATGGGCACCTGACTATTGTTTTAAGACACATTTGAAAAATTGTGAACCTATCCTTTAAGCTATATATATATATACAGTACAGTACTGTACAAAAGTTTAAGGCACTTTAGATGTTTAAATTCTTATCCATCATGAAATGCCATCAGAGAGGCGTCTGATCACTTCCGAATTTATTCTGCAGCATGACATCGACCCCAAACACACAGCCAGAGTCATAAAGAACTATTTGCAGTGACAAGAAGAGCAAGGAGTCATGCAACAGCATGTATGCCCCCCCTAACCCTAACCCTAACCCCCCCCCCACAAAGGCCTGATCTTAACACATTTAGTCTGTCTGGGATTACATGAAGATAGAACCAACTGAGTCACCTAAATCCACAGAAGAACAGAAACTTGTTCTCCAAGATGCTTGGAATAACCAACCTGCCAAGAACCTTGAAATATTGTGCACAAGCATACCGAGGAGAACTGGTTCCATTTTTAAAGGCAAAGTGTGATCACACCAAATACTCAAATACTGATTTGATTTAGTTATTTTCTTTTTACTGAACTTTGTTTGAAGCTAAGTGATAAATAAAAAGTATACATAGCATTATTTTTGAAAGTATCCTCACTTTAATTCTGGTGCCTAAAACTTTTGCACAGTACTGTATATATATATATATATATATATATATATATATATATATATATATATATATATATAATTCATAGCACACAATAGTTATATATGATAGTTTTTAATGCTATTTCCCACCACATTTGAAAGCGGCATCTATTCCTGCACTCCATCCCCATCTTGTGACATCTTTCTTCATATGTCTTGACTGGCATATTTGTCCCTCAGGCACCATTGGTGCCCTCCCCAGCTCCCTAATTTTTGATGCACTGTTAGATGAGTGCAGATTATGTTGGCCCCCTGCTCCTCAGCAAACTCCTTCAATATTAATGAAGACTGATGAAGTGCTTGGGAGCCCCTGTCTTTCAGCCCTGACCTAGATTGGATTGACAATTGCAATTAGCGTCCCCTCAAGTTCATTTCCATCACTTTAATTTGACATGAAGAAGGACAGTGTGGGGTGGGAAGTGAGAACATTGAGAGAAAGAAATCCTGAGGAGAAAGATTAGACAGGGAAAATGGGGTGAAAGAGTTTGATCAGGAACTGGTTTGAAAGCTAGACAGCAGAGAGGAGGAGCATGTTTTAGCAAACACGAAAGAAATTGAAGAGTCGCTGGAAATCTTTCCTCAGCGATATCTGAAATGATTTTCTGCAGCTCACTTTTTTTAGTTCTTCTGTCTTTACCTTTTCTCATGTACAGTAGCAGCTAGAGAGAAGTCTGTATTAGAGTGAAATCCATCTTGAGACATTTAAGCCAAGTATAGGTTGTGATATCAACTTTGTGGTTTCTACTATCACCTGTAAAGTTCAGTGTTTTTTTTTTTTTTTTTCAGCGTGAAAGTCCTCATTGTTTGCCTTACAGCAGTAATTTCTCACTGCCCACGTTTCCTCTCTCACCTGCAAAATGGAGTGTGCAAGATACAGGGACAGCAGCTCCTGGAAATTAATGATTCTCCATCCTTTCACGGGAATAGAAGCAATGAATGATAGTCAGAGGCTGATGATGTGCCATGTTTGTGTATATTTCATTTTCCTTTTTTATGTGTGTGCATGCTTATGTGTGTGTTATTGTAACTGATATGAAATGTGACATCAGAAAATGTTCTCTTTGCAGTAGAGACATTCATTTTACACCTATCTTCCCACATATTGACTGAAGCAATCAGAGCTTGGTGGCTCTATACGTGTGGGGCCCTACAGAGCTCGCAGGGCACCACAAATTACACAAGGGCCCTGTCTCTCCCTTGTATCAAAGCGGGTGTCAGTGTTTACAACTTCAGTGAGAGGATGAAGTTGAAATATCCTTTTGGTCATGAAAAGAGAAAAAAAGCAAAAAAAAAAAAAAACATGAGAGTGAGTTGCAGGAATAGCAATCGGGTAAATTTGTGTTCTCTCCTCTCCAAGTTCGATGTCAGCAAATAACAGTTACATTGAGTTGATGTACTAGTTTGCAGTGCATCTCTCTCTAGTCCGTCTGTTTTGTTAACCTAGCTGGGCAGAGCATCTCTGATCTGTCTGGGTCTTGCTTGCTTGCTTGCCTGCCAGCCACTTCTAGGGCTGTGTTCTGTGACTTTGTGCCTGACAAAAGTGAGAGTGAAATACAGCTATTTATTACATTTGATAAACACCAACAGGCAACAGTATTTATAAACTGCAGCTCGGAAAAGATAACCACGTTGTGTGTGAACATGCA
Source organism: Thunnus albacares (assembly GCF_914725855.1). Classification (NCBI taxonomy): domain Eukaryota; kingdom Metazoa; phylum Chordata; class Actinopteri; order Scombriformes; family Scombridae; genus Thunnus; species Thunnus albacares. The sequence continues at coordinate 19,079,620 of NC_058116.1, forward strand.
TTCATATGCACATGCATGAAATGAAACTTCCGCTTTCCAGCAGCAACCTCTGTGGGGACCAGTCTAGACAATATATGGGCATGATGGCACTCCTCATAGGCACTGATTATCTAGTCTCTCAGTCAAGGTTTAGTTACAACTCTGGATTAATGCACGATGGAAAGTGATGGATTGACATTGACTGTTGATTAAATATTGAATTTAAAATGTTGATTAGTTGGGCATACTGGGCAATATGGATGCACATCTCTCAGTACATAATAACCATCAAGTATTCAGCCAAGCCATAATATCAATAGTATTTTATATTTTAAAATGTATAAAAGGAAATCTGGATGAGCCAGTTTGAATGGGCCTGATGCAGCTGATAGAATTAATAATAGCATTGTTACCTATAATTTACATGTGCTATAATTATGTTTGTTAGTAAAGGAGATGCTGGATCATCAGCCAGTACAAGCACATACTCAGTTGATCCACATTCAGCCAGTACCAACACAAACCTGGTACAGCTGGCTTCAGCAAATACTAACACAGGAAGTACTAACACAGACCCAGGTGAAGTACAGGCAGCCTCAGCCAGTACTAGTACAGCCAGAGGTGCACAGCCAGCATCAGATACAAGCAGCTCAGACCCTAATAGAACAGTTGCTGCTCCACCAAATGACCCAGCAGATTGGCCTCCAGTCTTAACAGACTTTATGAGGACTGTGCACAGAGGTCCATTCAAACCAGGACTGGATTATTCTTACCTTAAGTCTAGAAGAGGTTTCCATTCAGGCTTATTACAGAGACAGCTGTCAAATGAGGAAAATATTACCAGGAGCTGGCTTCCATACTCAATCAAAAACAACACTGTGTATTGTTTTTGCTGTAAGCTCTTTTCTACAACAGACTACAAAATAATAGAGGAAGGCATGAATGATGGGTCAAATATCACCACCATTCTGAAACACCATGAAGGTAGTCCTGAACACACAAACAATATGATTAAGTGGAGAGAATTTGATTTGATAAGTCGGGGGCCAAACTCTTGACCAGATACAAATGACAGTTTTTGAGACTGAAAGAAAGAGATGGCGGAATGTCCTTACACGTTTCATAAGTATCACCCTGCCTCTGGCTGAAAGAAAACCTAGCATTCAGGGGTTCATCAGACAAACTCTCCCAACCAGATAATGCAAACTTCCTAAAAGAGATTAAATTACTGGCAAAATTTGACCCTATTATGGAAGATCATCTCAGCAAAAATTAAAGATGGAGAGACACATCCTCATTACCTTGGCAAGCACACAAAAAATGAGCTGATACAGATTGTGAGTGACAAGATTCTGGAAGCAATAGTGACTCAAGTAAGAGACTCAAATACTTCTCCATTATCTAGGACTGTACACCTGACATAAGTCACCAGGAGCAAATGTCCATTATTCTGAGAAGTGTGGCTTTACAGGGAAAGCCAGAGATCAAGGAGCACTTCCTCAGCTTTGTGAACGTTGAGGTTACAACAGGCTTGAATCTGTCCATTGTCATCTTAGATAAGCTGAATGAGCTGAATGTTCCATTTGAAGATTGCAGAGGGTAAGCTTATGATAATTGGGCCAACATGAAGGACAAGCACCAAAGAATACAAGCCAGACTGCTCAAAAAAATCCCAGAGCCATGTTCTTCCCATGTGGAGCGTATACTCTAAACCTTGTCATTGCAGATGCTGCCAAATCATCAAAAGATGCAGTTGGGTTTTTGGGGCATGTGCAAAAGCTTTTCACCTCCTTTAATCTGGCACACAAAGATAGAGTGTTTTGAAGAAACGTGAACATAACCGGGAGGTCATGGAGTGACACAAGATGGGGGAATAGGCTCCAAAGTGTTCATGCAATCAGGTATCAGGCTTCTGAGGATTGGGAGGCATTACTGGAAGCCAGACAGATGATCAAGGATCCTGTGGCCAAAGCGAAGGCACAAGCATTTGCAGTGAATCTAATCTCAAATGCCAAGGCCTCCCTCACTACATACCGGGAAACTAGATTCTCTGAGGCCCAGACAACATCCAAAAGCATTTCAGAAGAAATGAACATGGATGCTGTTCTGAAAGAGAAGAGACTGAGAAACAGCAAGAGACATTTCAGCTATGAGGCTCCTGATGAAACGGTGACTGATGCACTGAAAAACCTTGAAGTCAACTACTTAAACATTTTGGTCAACTCTGCTGTGACATCCATGGATGAGAGATGTGAAAAACATTCAACCAGGTGAAAACCAAATATGGAGTGCTGCTGAACTTTAGCACTGCTTCTCAGATGTCCAGTGAATCTTTAAAGGCTCACTGCATGGAAGTTGAAAACACTCTAACCTTCAGAGATGACTGTGACATCAGTGGAATGGATCTCGCACACAAGATCCAGAATTTACCTCATCTGCCATCAGATGAGATGACTGCCTTTGAGCTGCTTTCCTTTCTCTGTGAGAGAAACCTGGTGGAACTCTATCCTAACCTTTGGATAGCCACAAGAAGAATCCCACCCTAACAGTATCAGTAGCATAAAGCTCAGCAAAAGCTACCTGAGGTCTTCCATGTCATAGGAATGTTTGAGTGGTCTGGCTATCATGAGCATAAATTATGACGTGGGGAAACACATGTCCTATGATGACATCATTGATGATTTTGCCTTTAGAAAGTGCAGATGAGGAATATTTTGATGGTGAGTTTTGAATTCAAACATTCAAATGTTTACACATTTAGTAACACTTGAGATTGTATAGCAGAAGTGTGTTTGTTTGGCCTGACGCACATCCACCTGCTTTGTCAATGTGGTATATAAATTACTATTGTTCCATACAAGAGGTTATCCAATGTATTACAAGAAACCTTTGATGACTTGATGAAAATAATGGTCACACTTGAGCATGTATTCTAGTTGTGAGTGGCCTGCCATTACCTGTATTGGAGTAGACTGGCATTATTGTGCTTACCAAGCATACTATTTGACTGTTAATTTCTGAATCTCTCCCTATGAATGTGTGGGTGTTTTTTGTTTGTTTGTTTTTATTTGTTTTCATTTGTTTTGTCTGTCATTTGTGCATATGTGCATATGCTGGGACAGCAATGCAAGTGAATTGTGCATTTGATTTGATTATATGTGTGCATTGCTACCTTGATATGTTCTATTATTTCAGAATAATGAGAGAGGGAGAGAGAGAGAGAGAGAGAGAGAGAGAGAGAGAGAGAGAGAGAGAGCATTTGTGTAAATGACTGCTTAACTATGTGACATACTTTCTCAGACTGGTACCCATGCTGGTGCTGAAAATGTCCAGGCTGTAGAGGGATCCAAAGCTAATCACACAGCTGTATAGGTTTTATTTTACTGTTAAAGACATACAGCTGCAGCCATAGCCTATAGGCTTATGTTTACATTGTATAGCAAAAGATAATTGTATATTATTGTGAGGACTGGACTAATTACCAGTTAGCAGAGCCAAAGCTCAGTGTCATATTTTATTATTTTTTACATTTTATATTCCTTATTTATCTTAATATTCACTTATCTTAAGATTCTATAGAAAATATTCTATTCGATAAATATTGTTTGTTTATACCTCATTCTGTTCTGTATAGGTCTAATTATTGTTAGACCGACAGATGGAGCAAACTGATGGTGCAAACTGAGGATTGTAGTGGGAGCACTGGGGTGTCAGGTCTGACTGTGTGGCGATGGCCAATGGTTTACAAGGCTCACAGGTAAAGTAAGAGGGCCCCTTAGCAGAATTTTGGTTAGGGCCCCAGGGAGGTCAGGACCAGCTCTGGAAGCAATTGGTTGAATCTGTGTCTGCAAGTATGTGTGTGTGTGTGTGTGTATGTGTGTGTGTGTGTATTTGTAATAATACGCAAGGTTTAAATCTGTCTCCTTGTTTGACTGACAGATACATTTTCTTGCTCCCCTTCCCACTGTTGGTCAGCCCATATCGTTTCTATGCCTGTCTTTCAGAAATGATCTGGACTGATAGGGCAATGAAATGAGAATAACAGAAAGGGAGAAGTAAAATGCCTGTGTGTTTGACGAGAAAAAAGAAAAAAAAAGAAAAAAAAAACTTTCCTCAACTGCCTCTATTTGCCATTTCTCAAATGAGTGAATACACAATTTCTATTTGTACTGACCCATAATAATAATAATAATAATAATGATAATAATAATAATAATAATAATAATAATAATAATAATAATAATAATAATAATAATAATAATAATAATAATAATAATAACAATAATAACTTTTGTTTATATAGCACTTTTCAAAAACAGAGTTACAAAGTGCTGTACATACATATATTAGAGTAAAGTAATGAAAGTCATGTGGAAAAAAGACAAAGTGTCAGTTAACAAAGCAACTATTACAGGGATAATTTCAAATATTAATGTAAAAACAATAAAAATTAATAAAACAAACAGGCAAAAGTAAAAAAAATAAGTAAGAAACAAATAAAAACAGAAATAAAAGCATCAGAATCAAGCATTAAAAGCACCTTATACATACATATATGTGGTGTTGCTGAGCAAAAACTCAGAAGAGACTTAGCAGCCAGACATTTCTTCATTCTCTGATTAAGAGCAGCTGAGATTGACACTAAAATGAGAATAGCTGGTCCACCTTTAAGGTCAGTCCACCTTAAGTGAGCCTGGTCAGGGTAGGCTAACCCATTGTTGCTAACTTTGGGGCTAACCCCCTTCACTTTTCCAGCATTTGGGGAAACAACAGACAAGACTTTTCTTGGTCTTGAGACCTGCAGCATTTACTAACTGACACACTGTAGCCTATACTATACATTTACTGCCAGACGGACAACTTACTGCTAACGTGTTCCTCTGCTCCGCTTACATTCACTCACAAGTCACTTTTCACACATTCATCATCACATACTTGCTACGCACACACATTACGCATTGCCCTATTCCTTAAAGGAGCTATGCTACCAAGGGTTTCCCAGGCAACGACACAGAGGTTTCGGAACAGTGCCACACAGAGGCTCCCAAATGCAAATAATTATTGATTTCCAAACAAATGGATATTTGGCATTAAAAAAATAAATTTTTTTGGCATGGCGGGGGTTCTCGTTGGCCCGGCGGCTTGCTAGGCTTATACGATTATAGAGGAAACACTGCATTATAATGTAATTTCCCAGCACTAGGAGCAGCATGTTGCTTCACATTCTTTCTCCTTCTCTCCCTCTGCTTATGGGCTCGTTGTCTCTTCCTCTTTCTTTCTCTGTCCTGAATACAGTTTTCTTTTCTTATATTGTAATCATTATCTTCGTCTATTTTCATGAGGGTCAGGGGAAAAGGGGGTTGGTGCTCCCATCATCTAACAAGTGAGTCAATGCGGCAGGAAAACATTAATAACTCATGTTAGTTGTTTCAGGGGGAGCAACAAAAAAGAATACTACCATCAGGAGTTTTGCAACGAATGCTTTACTCTCCCTTTTATTTTTTCTTTAAGAATACTCACTATGATAACTGCATTTGATGTTGTGATGAATTGCGCGTTACCTTGAGGCTTAAACACTGGAGATTCAGCATCCTTCGCAACAAGTGAGTAGTGTGCAGCAGTCACAATGGCTTGTCAAGTAATGGTATAGTCCATTAATCTGTAATGCATGGGGGTGGCACATTTACAGTGATAAAAGAAGCTCTTTGAGTGAGTTTTGTAAAGTAATGCATATTGTATCACAGTTAGAACAGTAACATAATTTTACATGTTTTAGAGCTAAAACTGGGCCCCTTTTTGTTGGTCGCCCCAGGAAATTGCCTACTTTGCCTAATAGTAAAGTCTGCTCCTACATGAGGGGTTCTTCAACAGCTGTGAAAACTAGTCATACTCAGAAGATGCAACTGCATTGGGGCAAGTTGAAAAAAAAATCACGCCGTCACATTGCGTGTGCATCCACCCACACACACACACACACACACACACACACACACACACACACACAAACCAGTAGGTGATAGTACTTACTGTGACAGAGCAATGTCAGTCAGACTGAATAGAGAGACAGTGAAGAGAAGAAGCAGAACTGGGGTGTGACAACAGCCCAACCTGCTTCTCTGATGCCTGTCAACCGTCATATCTGCTTCCCTCTGCAGCCTCCCAAAAAAAGGTGAATTATAGACCAACTTCTCAGGAGGATCGAAATCAATTTCCTCCCACTGCGACTTAGATGAGGGAGTCCTTTTCAAGAATGGCTGGTGTTAAGGCTTAGATGGTCAGAGTACAATAGTTTTTTCTGGAACTAGACTCTGTTCTCCTCATTAACAACACCCTATTGATAACAGCACTTATTGGAAACAGCCACCAGCACATCTAATCCTCCCTGGCTTTTTTTAGGCCCCCACCTACTTTTTATTCATTCAAGCTGTGCTGGTGAATTGTCTGTGCATGATAATCAGGAATCTTGTTAGTTTGGCTTGCCTTCTCAGAGTAGTGAGACTCTGTCATCTCTCTATCAGCTTGTTACTTTTTTATTATTCTTTTTTTCTGTTGTTTAAACTTGGTAAATCACAACCTTCTGCTTGCTACACTGGAAAAGCTAGTGTTTCTTGCTCAAGGGCACCTCAACAGTACTACAGTAGCTGCATCCATATTGTCCCAGCTGAGCAGGAATTTAAACTCATAACCTTGAGATTGTAGTCTTGAATTTCTGAAATTTAGACTGCCGCTAAACCCCTACTTCATCCCGGTTCATCCATTTTGCCTCTAGGTCACTATAGCATCACCATAGCGGATTTACATGTTGCGCTCTTAAGCAATGCAGCCTGACTGTGGTGGCAGAGTGGAACTGAACACATTTACATTGACAGCGAAGGCAGAGATGTTTGGGTTAATCACGGTCTGCAGTTGCCTCCTTCAAGAGATGAAGGTAGTCTGTGTGAATATCGAAGTTATTCGGTCTCAAGGCACTAGTCTGAAATTGGTTATGACACAGGGTTTGAGAAGAAATAACGTACTGCTTCTGTCCTGTCTGTGCTGTGTGGAGTAGCTAATGAAACCCATCAGGAATGACTTGCTAGCTTATGATTTAAATGATCAGACTTCATGATTTTTTGGCATTTTAATCAGAAGGAATGCATAATTTAAGAAAAAATTTGGAAACACATGATAGTATAAAAGTGGAATTCCCACCAGTAAATTTGGTTCTTTCTGACACAATTCAAAGGCAGGATAGGACGTTATTTAATCTAACCAGACTCAGTCTCTCCAGACAAGAGCATCGATATTGAACAATTCTGCAAAACACTGAATTATTGAATTATGGAGTTTACGTAATCCTTTTTTTTATTTTTTAAATCCAAATGCAAATGTTTTAAAAATTATTGCGTTATGCTGCATCTAGACTAGGCAACTTCACTATGGATAAGGTTATGGAAAGATCCTGTTCCTGGCAAATAAAATATGTTGGCCTGGTTAGGGTTAAGCAACTGTAATAATACACTTTGTTAATGTTAAGGAAAACTTAATCAACTAATAAAAACACATGTTTTGATGATGTTAATTGAACATTTGTATTGGAACGTGAACTTCAGTCTCTTGCATGAAAGATGGACATGCTATTTCCCCATTCACCCTACTGACCTTCACACCCTTACTTTTCACCGTAGAATTGTCCTATGTGGATGTGATAACTGGGTATAATGACCTTTGATGCAGGTCATAGTGATATCCGCTGTATAAGCTTTATTTGTAACTCCCTGCATCTACATTCAGACTTAGGCTGAAAAGTATTAACCACCCAGGCTGCATTGCTGCTGATTCTTGTTAACAAGAACAACACACATTCATCATGTTACCTGATTATCTTGTTTACCCATAATTCCCCTCTCTCTCACTCCCTCTCTCTTTGTGTGATTGTGCCTTCCTTCTGTGTTTCCATCCTCACTTGCTCTCTACCCCCCACCCCGAGCTCTCCTTGCGCTAACTAGTCAGTGTTTGAATAAAAACTCATTAGGATTACATAGCCATTTAGCTAAGTGACACGGGGTGTAATTGTACCATCCATCAATTGCTGTGTAATAACACACTCGGAGGAGCTAAATGTTGATTAGCCTTCAGCCAATTCCACCAGTGGGTTTTGGGAATAAATAGCGAGAGGAGATTAGATGGGGTAAGGGGTGCTGGGTGGCCTTGGAGGGAGCTGCGGTCAGGGGGACTGACCCATGCAACATATATTAACTTGGAAGTGATGAAAACTAAGTGTCAAAGACAAGCAAAGTCTCACTTTCTGTCCCTTGTTATTGCCCTTTCTCTCTCACTTTGTCACCCACCCAAACTCATCACACTGAACATATTGTAACACTGGTCAATACTGGCTGATATATTTTTTAATACAAGCCAGTGATATCTGATGTTTTATTTTTGTAAAGCTGTCCTAGGCACAGTATCTTTGCAGTACCAGTGATTCCAAATGGCTTCCAATGAGGCTTTGACAATGCCTCTGTGCAACTCATGGGATAAGGTGTTGCTAAAAAAAAATAAGTTTATTATTTTATCAGTGGTAAAATATCAAGGTGCTAAAATGTTATTATCCTGTTCACCATGAAAAAACCATTAGACTTAGAGTATGAACACAAAACCCTGGAACATGTTTTAGCTTTTCAGAAAGACTGATGAAAAAAACCTTAATGAGAAAAAACACTGAGGGCCAGATTTTAATGCAAATGTGTGCTGCGGTTTTCACTAAGGTTGCAGCCACAATGTGCTTGTATTCAGTGTCTGATTTACTAACACAGCAGCTCATTACGCAGTCAGCGTCTGCATCTGGAACTGCCCTCCAGACGCATCCTGCGAGCGAAAGAGAGTTCAGTGGCCACAGTTCAACAGTGTGACTTTTATGTGATCACTAAAATCAACTTTGTAAACATAGTGATCTTGATTCCAAAATATTTGCTTTGACCAACTGACAAAACCTGTTACTGCTAATACTTAAAATATTATACATTAAATCATGATATTATCATCTTAAACGTGTTCCTGGGAAACAAAAATTAGTTGAAGTGACATAATAAAACATCAAAAAATAAAAAATACACACAAGCCTTAAAACTGGCCCTGAGTTACAAAAGCTATAGCTAGGAGGCAGGACCTTGACCCACCATAGTTAAAAAACAGGTTTCCCTCTTTCTTCAATGCACTTGAAAGTATCCTCTCATGGGGGTATCATAGCCTTTCAGTAAAATACAAGTACACATTTTCATTTTCACTGAATCTAAATTTCATATCATTTTATGAAATCTAGAGTCTAGAGTATTTGAAAACAAGGCACATAAGACACTGGAAATGAATTAATGAATGATGCATTGCTCGAAGTTTGTCTACATTTGTCAACATCAACTGTCAGGAATATGGTCAATACACAGTCTTTGAGCCGTTGTATTCGGCCATCAGCTTAAAAGACCAGCGTGTAGGATTTAGACGCATCTAGCGGATTGCAACCTCACCTCACCTCCCAAGCGTGTAGGAGAACCTACGGTGGCCGCAAAACTCGCAAAAAACGCAAAAGGCCCTTTCTAGAGTCAAATTTTTGGTTTGTCCAAACACTGACTCTAGAGAGTTTCTTTCAAACATGGTGGTGCAACATGGTGAGCTCTGTGAAAACATTTTTATTTTTTTCCAGGTGATTATACTCTAATTAAAACATACTTATGAATATTATATTCCATTCCTGCCAAGTTCATTCCACTAGATGCTGCTAAATTCTTCACACTGCACCTTTAATGCTACCTCAAAGGACTCCAATAATGAAAGAAACATAATATCTAAATTTGGCGAGCCAGCTTACTTGTGGTCGAGTGTTTGTTCGCTGCTGTTTTTGAGACTCTTAATTTCACCCTAGTGTCATTATCTAATTTCATCATCTTCCTACACCAACTCTGTGGCCACAATCATAGATCACTATCCAACTATGCAGCAACACTGACCACACATAAAACCAAAGTGCACAATAGCATTTATTTCATTTCTATCTGTTGTCGCTTCTTCATTTAATTTCCTTTGTTTTGTTTTTCAATTTCACCCCAACCTTCTCTTGCACACTGTCCTTCCAACTCCTTTTTTGCAGCTGAATGTGGACCTGGGTGTGCTCACTGCATTACAGTATTGATTAAATACAGACATGCAATGCACCATTAAAATGGCCCATTGGAGTTTTTCTATACACTTCTAAAGGGCTATGGAGCAGCAGGGTCGGGTACTGTTCACATTTGAACCAATACCACTAACGGTACCTGGAATTTGGTACCAATACCTAACTGTACCTTTACTTTTTGTTTTGTTTTTAGAAAAAAAAAGATCATTACACTTAAGGGCAAATCACATGACACATACCAGCCATTAAAAATAAATATATTACAAAAGCACATATGAGTACAATTAAATAAAACTGTTTGTGCTAATAAGTGTACAGAATAGGTAATAAGTACAGAATACTATGATTATATAATAATAAAATAAATAATTATGACATAAATATGAATTAAATAAATTAAAATACCAACAGCATAAAACATGAGCACATTTACACTTTCTTAAAGATTTCTTAATCTTCTTAAACAGGCCATGATGACAAAAATACAAACAGAAAGATCTTGGCATTTTATTTACTTAATTTTGATTGTTCATAAAGATTTCCTAATCTTTTTAAGCCTACATGAAAAAGCAAGTTATCTCTTTACATAATGAGTTTACACTTTGTAAAGAACATTTAACACTTCCTAATAGCAAGTTACTTGTGTTGCTGCTGTGTGGCATTTTCTCCTCACAAGTAGTGCATCTTGCTGTATTTTTATCTACAGCTGAAAAGTAGCATTACACCATGTGAAAGACCCTCTTTTGCATGGTGTGAAAGAGGGCCTTTTTTCTGTGTACTTCATTATTATAGAGAGACCATACGTAAACATATGGATATCCATATGTTTATGTAGCATTAGCATGCTTTACTAACAGTCCATCAGCTTTGTGACTTTACATCTGTGCTGTGATGTCTTTCAAAGCACATAAACACCGTAAACACCTGTCAGCCGCCCAGCACAGTACTGTTAAACCGGAGACACCATGGTTACACCTTATTTCTATACAGTCTATGGGCTACACACAGCACTGCAGCACTGATCTGGATTTTCTTATCATTCTCACTTTATTGTATCCTCTGTCCTGTAGTCTTCAATCAGTAATTTATTGTATGGGTCAAAATTTCATAGGCCTCCTCAATAAGTCCTTTCTGGCTCTGTGAGTTCTACACAGCACTACAGTGAATAATCATCGTGAATAACATAATGCTTTATGTTTCAGCCTCTCTCACTGGGTGGGCATTTTGATCAATCAGTGCGGGCATGACTGTTTGGGGCTGACCGTTGGGCAAATAAGGGCTTAATTATTGCAACTGAAATACAGAAAAGGCTTTCCATAGCCAAGCCTAGAGCCACACAACAGGGGACTCCATTGTTCCTACTATCTCTCTACCAAAAGTAATGCTGTGTCATTTGAGGAGTAACCACAAAAGAAAGCAAAAAGCCTCCTAGAACACAAGACACAAATGTGACAGAGGCGGTGGGGGAGGAAAAGTTTTTCTTTTTTGTTCTATTCAGAGTGATTCAGATTCTTCCTCCAAATAGATGAGAGAATAACTTAATTGCTCATTGAGTTGATGACACTGTTTTATGCAGATAATATCCCATTGCTTGACAGTGACACACTGTAGATAAAGGGATGGCAAAAGAAGAGGGAGGGATTAGAGAGAGAGTCTATGGAAAAAGAGAAGCATAAAGAAACAGCAAGAGATAGAGAATTAGAAAGAGAGTCTCTTTTAGTATAATTGCAGCTTTTACCATGCAATGAATGCATTAAGGGGAGCAAACGGTGCCAGCTCCACCCTTGTGAGCCATCATGTCTTTATCACTAATGGACCAGTGACTACAACTGTAATTACATAGGCTTTGTCTAGATATGCGCAACTATCTGGGAGGCAAAAATTGCTACGTCTACGTCTCTTTCATTGACATCTACAGTATATGGGTAAGTTTTTTTTATAAAAAGAGGAGACAAAAAGAGACATTTCAATGAAAAGACAGGGAGACAAAGAGACAGAAATAGAAGGAAAGCTGAATGGAGAAATGGTAGTACAAAGATGTGCTGGAGGAGTGGTTGGGATGATACGTCAGGTTGCTGATATATCAATATATTCCACATACAGTCAGTTGAAATCTGATATGGATATCATGCAGTTTAATTACAAATTCACTCTGCACTTGACCATTTGATAAATCCTTTCCTTAAAAAGCTGTAATCCAATCACAACTGCAACACAGGAGTAGATTAAAGGATAGGTTCACATTTTTTCCAGATCTGTTTTAAAACAACACTCAGCTGCCCATATGAACACTAATAAAGGTTTTCCTGGCTGTAATCATTCCTCCTATTCATACTGGCTATTAAAAGATCTGTCTTCAGTGTAAGTGATGGGGGCCAAAATCCACAGTGTCAACACAGTCATTTTGTGCAAAAATGCATTTAAAAGTTTATCTGAAGCTTGTATGAGGCTTCAACAATTTGAGTTAGTCATATCAAGTGGATATCTGCCACATTTACAGTCTTTTTTAGAATAAAATTCCCTCTTTGTGTTTCCTCGGACAGTGTTTCCCTATTGAGCTGCAGTGGAAGTATAGTAACAATAAGATTGACTCTAGGGCTAAAAAGATTGTAATACTGAAATATGTAATGAAAGTAATATTTTTGCACAGAAGGAGGCTTGTGAATTTTGGTGCCCATGACTTACATTGTAAGTGCATCACAAAGGGATCTTCTAATAGTCAGTTTGAACAGGAGGAATGATTATGGCAAGAAAAAGCTAGTTCAGTCTTCATTTGGGCACCTGACTTTTGTTTTAAGATAGACTTGAAAAATTGTGAACCCGTCCTTTAATCTGTGCATTTGTTGTCTAATGTAAGCCACTAATGTTAGCATGCCAGGTTAACTACTGCTCTTCACCTTGAAAGTGACCTAGCATCACTTTCAAGGACAATAGTTTGCTTACAAAATAATTTTGTTGGGTTACACGTGACATTAGAAAAAGCCCTGTTCAAGATTTAAACATCCTCTGTGAAGGGTTGAGTGTAACACTGGTCCTGGATGCTACAGCATATACACTGTATCAGAGTTTGCGGCTATGTCTTCCTCTGGTACTTTATTCACCAAAGTAAAGGTGCCCACACATGATCAGCTGTAAAACCGCTCTGCGCTGGCTGTGCCATTGTTTGCCTATGGGGAGAGCAGTGGTGCCCGACTAGGTGGAAGTGCTACCCTTGGCATGGCGCACTGCTCGGATTTGCCACCGAGCGCTGTGCTCAAGTTCACATTATTTCAACTTTGACCTTGGTTGCTGCTGACCTTTCAAAGCACAACCCATGAGATAACCGCAGTATGTGACGTAGCCAGAAGCGACACATACAAGCAGGGAAGGTAGAGAGTGATGGAAGAAAAACTCTTTGTTTCAGGGTTCCCTGAACTCTATAACACAACATTAAAAATTGGAGGCTTGTTCTTTAAATGTCCTGGTACCATCCTTGTTGCCTAGAAACATGGTGAATAGCTACCTTGTACACTTTTTGATGAAGTATACCTGCACTGCACTTTGCCTCTGCACCAAGTGTCTGCACTATGCTCTGCGCCCTACCTCACAGTGAGGGAAGAGCAAATTTCTCATCATCTTAATTGAGTTACTTAATTGAGTGCTTAACAAAAGTCTGGAAACACAAAGAAAATGCTAAAAAGATGTGGCAAAGGGCAAAAGACACAAGCAAGATGAGCTATTTGAAAAGAAAACAAAGCTAAACAATACAATTATTGCCCAAACTGTCCATTGTGAACAGTTTATCGAGTTAAGTGTAGCTGTTACCCACAGTGCCTACAGAACTCGTGTAGTTCTAAGCAGACAGTTTCCATATGCAATGAGAGATTATTACTAACATTTCCTGCCACATTAGTTTTGGTTTCAACTCCAAATGAAGGGTTTGCCAATCTAGCTAAACTGTTGGCTTGTTTACAACTTGCCTGATCGTCTGACTGTTCATGTTTCATGCCCCTTCAGAGTTTGTTGTTGTGAAGTTGCCCTGTTTCAAGATTACTATATACAACAATAGAATAGAATAGTCAGGTAACCTGAAACGACAGGACGAACACTTGTATTTGGAGGGGATAGAGATAAAGGGTGGCCAACTGGTCAGAAACTGATCAAGCCCCCAAGCTGGCAAGTTACGGCCCATCTGAAGTACCCTTGTGTGTGACATCAGCTCCAGGTGTGGTCAAAACTCAGTGAATTAGCATAGATTAATGTAAAGACCTCACATTGCAGGGACACACTTAAAACTGTTTCTAGGATCCCTCCACAGCTCCAGCTTCTGATTGTGAACTAGTTAACTTCTTTGTCATGTACTGTACTGTAGGTGCTCGTACAGAAAATGTCCATTAAAACAATTAAAATATTCATCATTTTTTACTTGTAACAGCTCCAACTTGCTCCCCCATGTCCCATTTACTCAAGAATAAGCTTAAAAAAGATGACAATGCCCCCAACACCAACATACTCTTACAAAGAAACATGCATGCATACACACACAACTGTGTCATATTTGATAACGGAGTCTGTCTCAGGAGGGTAGGAGAACATTGCGTAAAAGACAGAATTACTTCTTTCAGCTGGATAACTTGACTCTTTAAAACATCCTTTCTAAATTGGAAAAAAAAAGTGAAAAGTCTGACAGATAATGCAGATATAACAGGGTTTTTTTTTTTTTTAAAGTGTATTAAATAGGACCTTTCCTTAGTGAGGATTTTACAGGGTCACATTCTGATTCACCAATTTGATATGCTGGATCGGTATAGGCACTGATACTGAACATATTAAGTGGATTGGGTATCGGCTATGATGACCAGTGTCATTATAAATTTCAGTGTTTCTGCCATCATTTACATTAATTTGGTCTCAGAGGGCACCACAGCAGTCCCTGGCTTCATGCTACCTCACATAAAAATGATCCCAATGAGTTGCACACAGTGAGGTTCACAGATTTCAAATTTGTGAAAACACTGGTATCTGATTGGTTCATGAGTAGATATTCTGAGTTGAGATGTCACTATTGGAAGAGAAAAAATTGGATCAGTGCTTCCCTAGGTGACTTCCGCCATAATCTCAACCTCAAAGTTACATGTGTACTTTGAGGTCACCAACTCAAAAGTGCAATGTCGAAACCCATTGGCTATCTGTCTGATGATGATTCAGCCTCTGCGGGCAACGGCCAATATTTCAAGGGTTCCAGTGTAACAAGCGGATATCTGGATAACGGATAATGGATATCTGGGTCAAGACTTCCTCTTCTGCCAGTTGTTGTTTACAGTCCGATTAGCAACTTGAGACGGTCCAGACAGGTATACAGACATATGCATATGAATGCAGATAAATTTTAAAAAAGCTAATAAAAAGCTAAATCATTGTCAGATGATAGCCGATGGGTTCCAAAATTGTATTTCAGCCAATGCGTTCCGCCTCTTTTGCTTTCCACACGGACTGTTCACCTGCATGCAACCAAAGCCTGCTTAAACGTGATTGGTCAGTACTGCTCAGACTGCAAATGGACAACAAACGGAAACCAGAACGCTTTTGGTACCAAAATCTTGTCCTGTTGGCTACAGATTCTGTATTCATGTGCAGATATCTGTTTATAGAGATTATCAAAAGTGTGATGATCAGTAGTTAATATATATATATATGTATATATATATGTATATAGTAAATTTCCACAGCAGACATGTGAGTTAGTATTCTGAGAGCTCTTAGCCACTGACATCTGTTTCCATTCTGCTGGATTAAAAGTTCCTCCATACTCTCCTCCATGCACAAATGCAATATGTTTTCTTTTATTGCTTAACATGATCTGCAAGAAACACTCAGAGGCGCATCAATTCAAAGTGTTCTGCTCTAATTCCACCATAACACTTCAACATCTTAATTAAACATGATTGTTATCTGGGTTTCTGGCTGCCAAATAAAGCTCCATGGGCTACATACAGCCACTCTATTGCTGTATGTGTGAGTCTGTGTGTGTGCGTGCGTGTGTGCGAGTGTGTGTGTGTGTGTGAGAGAGAGGACAGCCAAGTGGGTCAGAAATCAGATTCCATGGTTCCCTGCGGAGAGAGCAAGACCTTTATCTTCAATTTCAGAGAGTTCCTCTGTGGTCAGAATAAGAGGCCACATCACCTATTTCTTTTTCACTCTTATATTAGTTTTATTGGGCCAACACTTAACTCAGATGAGACATGACAAGATATAAAGTAGGCGTTTTTAGACACAGTCTTGCCAGCTATAATATTTGAACTTTTACTTTTTTCAAGCTCCACCTTTATCTGCATTTATTTTATCCAAATCATTAATCTCAGTTGTTTAGTCCTTGATATTATTGATGGTAACTCCTGATTGTCATGTCATGTTTTTGGATTTTCCACTTACATAAAGATAAGACATATAAATTACACATTACTGATCAGTGAGCTAGCAGATAACTGTGTGAAAGAAGTGTGAATTCACCCTAAAAGGAAAGACAGCACTCCAGCTCAAATCATCCTAATTACTTCAGTTATTTCTCCCACACTAAAACCTGCTACTCCATGGGAAATGTTTTTTTTTGTTTTGTTTTGTTTTTATTAACCACCTTTCATCTGCATAATACAACACAAAATACAGTTGAAAGATAGCATGAATGTATTCAAAATCTTTGGAAAGATGTGAACAAATGCATTCACCTTTTGTGCAGCAATCTGATGTGAAGAAATTCTCCCTGAAAGTTGAGTTGAAATCATTTCAAATTTAGCAAAGAATTTCCAGTAATACTGAGTATAACATTCTGGAATGCAAAAGGGAAAAACCATGAACACCTAGATTGAAAGCACCTTAGCAGTTATCATGACTGATCCCTACCAACTCGAACTACTGTGACAATGTTCTTTTTTTGCACTAGGATGGTACCTTTTTTATTGCACGATTGTAAAAGAGTTTAGATTGTAGAAGATCATCTGTCAGTATTCTTATGAATAACATTCTTATTCCTTCTTAGACTTCTACACATAAAGTAATTTCAACAAAACCACCAAACTTTTATACTAGCAAATCCTACCATGATCCCTATGCAGGTTGTGACTGTGCAAAGTAAAAGAGATACATACATTTCCAGACTGAGACCTCACCTTAAAACAGCCGGTGCTTCTTCTTCTCCTGTCCTCCTAAATTTATAGAGCTGCGAGGCCCATCAACCTTTATTAGCTAATAATGCTGTTAGGGCCATTAAGCGTGGCCGAGGCTACCCCACAGCAATGCTTAACAGTCTCACTGGGGTACTGGTGGAGGGCTGAAGTAACAGGGCCATTGTGTGACAAACCCCCCCCCACACAAAAGTGTCTGACTAGACTTCTAATTTGATGGTGCTAAGACCAGCACAGCACCCCCAGAGGGTAAATGGTGTGTCACTTAAATCCAGCAAAAAGCAAAAAAGGCAAAAATTACTCCTGGTAAAACATTGTCCAGATTTTTGTCTTTTTTTAAAGATTTTAGAAGTTTATTTTGAACATTAAGGTTTTGTTACAGTTAAGGTTCTATATATCTACTATTTTCCTATTTAACCCCCCCCCCCCCCCCCAAAAAAAAAAGGATTTTTGACCCACCTAGAGCTTCCAAACTGTCTGATCTACAGCTTGCAATCCACAATGGTGAGAGTGAAACCAACACTTTCATTCTTACATTCAGGGATCATTTATAGTCATTTGTTGTAATGCCCGAAGGTTTCCTGAAAGATGCCTGGATATCAGTTTGAGAATGACTGTTTTCTATGTTTCTGTGTTAAGATGCCCTGTCCAAATAGAAAGTAAAAGTGCCTCATAAAGAGGAGACTGTAGATGATTTAAAGCACCTGCAGGCACTCTTTAGATTGCCGCACTGAAATATTCAGTGAAGGGCACAATGGAGTCTGGTTACTCCCAAGGCCGTGGGCGTTGTTTTTGTTGTGCTGTGCTGGGTCCAAACTCTTAGAAAATGGTTAGGGGATGGCCGCCGTAGATCAAAGCAGAAATATAATCAACTGTGAGGGAGAGAGAGCCCTCTATTTTATCTTCTCTCCTTGCTCAGGGCTGAAAATACACTGCTGTTGAACTAAAAGTTGATAAAGGGAAAAAGGAGTGTACAGTGTGTGCATTTCACTTGTTTTTGTAAGTGAAAATAGAGCACATGGTCTGTTTTGATGAGTTACATGGACAGCACTCAGTTCTTTAGAATATGAGATTTATTTTTACAGTATGAAGTAAACATGAGCAGGCTAAAATGAGCCACTTACTAATTGCTTACTGTTGCATCAAGTTTTTGTACAGGAGGAAGAACATGGACCATTAAAGTATGACGTTACATTTCTTAGTTGATTGTGTTTAACTGTCACTAACACACACAAATTGATGGATGGTGGATTCTGTTGGTGTTTATACCTACAAAGAGGGAATCCCTTCTGAATCAATCCCATTTAAGTGTCTCTGCAACTAAAGTTTTTGTCTTCCATCGGTGAAGAAAGTTTACCCATGAGGACCAGTGGCCTCTCCTCCCATATCATAGTCTTAATGTAGTACGTAATGTTACATAACGTACGTTATGTAAGCATTAGGATGGCAACGTCAGTTCCCCTGGATATTTATATTACATGTAAAGAGTTACATTCCACTGTATAATATTATGTATTATACATTTTTAAAAAAATGTTATCTAGTATGTGAATTGTAAGCAAGTAAAAATGTATATTTTATCTGTATCTTTTCTTAACACGTTTACAAAGTGACTCATTTGCAGAAATACATGTACACACAATAGAAAATAATGACTTCAGAATAATGAACATGTATCCAGACAGATAAGCTGACACAGTCTGTAAAAATGTTATTGTTTTGTCAATCAAGGCTAATTGCTAGCTTGAACATGAAACAACTTAGTGTAACAGATAATATTGAGTTCTTGTGATCCAGTGGGTGGAATAGTAGCTGTATCACCAAAGACACTGTGGGAGACAACAATGCGCACTGTTACCCGCTACCTGTGTCAGTAAGCTGCATACGTTATGTTTATGTTCACCAGTCAGTTATGCTTAAGGATACCAAAGGATGAGAGCAACAAAAGACTATATGTTGACTCTTCAGCATCTCAGTCAATGTTGAAAAATGTATCTTTTTTCTTGCAGCCTCACTTTGTGTCACTGTTGACGTGCTGTTGTAAGATATCCAGTGTTTTCATTAAGATGTGTGTCGATATTAATGTCTGCTATGCAAAACAGGTGTGCAAGTATGACAAATATGGCTTTATATTAGTATAGTGATGAGTTTGTGTAACATGCACACACTTTATTTGTCTCGCATTCTTAGTCGAATCACTGACAATAGAGTCACACATGGAAACTAGAATCAAGACACACTGTAAACTTTTATTATCGGGCAGAATTCTCTCCCACTGGAAGAAAACTTACAGCGCCAATGGGATTTGGTTCCCAGGCCTGATTAAGGAGCTAACCATGGGCTACATGGATCGAGGGCTACCTCCCACACCACCCCACCCTCCCACACATCAGCTCATAGTAGGGGAGCATGGGGAAGTGATTACTCTCGGATTAAGACTTGCCTCGCCACTGATATGTGCGGCATAATTGAATAATGGCTGCTTCACCCGAACAGTCCCAATGCAGACAGGCCTCCCAGCCTCGTCAGATCGGCACAATATTAACCATGACACAGGCGTAACCAGGACAGTAATTAATGCACTGAATCAATTACAAATTAGTCCATTTGGAGAATTCCCCAAAGGAGTCCACTCATTACCGGTGCTCTGATGGAGTCGCAAGTTCTCCTCATGGGAAGGGGTGTCACTCCTCTGTTCACTCTTTTTATCTGTCTTCATCTCTTTCCGCAAGGTAGGATGCTGAAGACAAATGGAGGATGAAATTGATGCCGCCTGCTACCTGGCATTACATTTCAAATTATTAACATGTCAACTAAAACCACTACAGCAACATCAGATTCTTTGTATTGTCTAAGTATAGAAGAGTGGGAAGCTAATTGAAGCTAATGAAGGTACCTTTGAGTACCAACCTGCTACAGCTATGCTAGGTAGATTGTAATTTCTACCGAAGGTAACCTTCAATTATAGCCCACAAAGCAGTTTGTCACTTGCAATATGGATTTTGGCCATTACTGACCTTTTAACGTAGTTCATTTCACAAAATATGCAAGTCTATTAGCAGTCGTACCCCCTTCTAAAAACAGGAAATATCTGCATTGGCTTCAGAACTGGAGGTGTGCTGTACTGTTGCTGTCCACTGGTCCTTGACAGTTATGTGGACAAATTACAGGGATTAATAAAGATTATCTTAACTAAACGGGTATTAAAGGTGGCAATGGGAAGAATATGGCTCTCTTTCCTTACTCTGTATTGATGGTTCTCATAGCATAAGGTGAACACCACACTGTTCCCTTTCCTGCCAAATGCGAAAGTCAGTCTTAATGACGGAGGGCTTTCTAGCTCAATTTAGGAGCTGTCAGAAAGCTGAAATGGGAAAGAGCTACCATGATGAGAGACAGTGAGAGAAAGTATATGGACGTGTCTGTGTGTTTGTGTGTCTGTGTGTGTGTGTGTGTGTGTGTGTGTGTGTGTGTGTAATATTCAGGATAAACAGAATTTTTTAAAAAATAGACCTATTTTCAGTACTGCACATAAAGCACATTGCTATATATTTTGTTTTAAATAACAGTTTTGACTGTGCATGGTTTAAACCCAAATTATTGGAATGTTTTTAAACCATTTATCAAATACATGGAATGCATGGCAAAGTCATCCTGAAAATTCAAGGGGAGAATCTGATTAAGAACAATAATGGTAGTGCCAGACTAATGTGCCACTTTATGGAGCAACCCACACACATCAGTGTCGATGACTGATGGGTCCCGACTAAGGAAATGTTTTGTTTTTTATATAAAAGTAAAGCATTTTTCCAGATCAGATGGAGCGGCTTGTGCTGTGGCTGGAGTTCAATTTACAGTGCAGCAATTAAATCAGTTTGAGAAAACGACTAAAAGGGACGTTGTCTTGAATCAAAATGTAGTTGAACTCATTCGGTACATTCTGCTCCCACTCACATTTCATTCACAAGGTAATTTTCCAATTTAACTCATTCTGACATTTGATTGATGCTACCGAAATGAATTATCCTAAATTACCCACATCCTTTTCATTTGTACTGGCTGAATACAACATTTGTCAAAAGATAAGTACTTTGATTTTCTTTCATTTCCCAAAAGAATTATTCAATTGTTGTCCTACCCTTTGTTTTGACATCAAACAGAAAAACAAAACAAAAAACACAGTTTTCAGGTTTTGTGGAACATCTATATCAGCTAATACAGTATTGTACTTGAAGACAGGGATGTACTGACAACAGCATCAGATCCTAAGTCATATACTGTGTTCATGTACCTGTACTTGTAATTGTAAAAACTGTAAAAGTCACAACCCCATCACTCCATTACAAATGCATTTGGTACCAATTTATAGCAATGCAGTTAGGCCCTCATTGGTTAAAAGCATAGCAGACTGAAAGCTCTGTTCTGCCGAATTATCAACAAGAGGAGTAAAAATCAGCTCCTTTAATAGAAGTAACCTGATAACAGAACTAAAGAACCAACACAACACAGAGTTCAACGAGTTTGCTAATTGTAGCAGTGCAACAACAACTAACTTTGCAGCAAGCTCTGGAGAAACCAGGCAACCCAAGAGCTCTTATATACATACATATATACATACATACATACAGCTCTTCTGTACAGTGCTCTTGTGCAGTGACTAGCTATTGATGGTCAGCTATCAACCAAAGGTACAAGACTTTGCGAAAAAGCACTTCAACTGCCTGCTGCATGACATATCAGCTCTCAACTTCACCATTGACATTTGGAGTAGTTTAGCCTCGGCCCGAATACTGCATCGCCTCACAACTTGTTCAGAGGGTCTTTACTTGCATTTGCACTTGCATTTATTTGTGGGAATTTCACCAGTGAAGTACTTGTGTAGTCTGTATTTGCTGTACACAGTCAGTGTACCAACTCTATAGCCGTTAGCTGCAAGCTATCTGGCAACGTATGCAATGTTGGTGCGTATGGGAGTGTGTCTGTGTGTGTGTTTGTTTGTGTGTTTGTGTGGCAGCTTAGCCTCTGATTGAACTCTGAACACAGCAGATACTCCAATTCTTTCTGTTATTTCCCTCCAGTCTCTCTCCTTTCCTCTTGTCTATGTTTATGAAGTAGATTCATAAGCCATATAATGCATATGGGTCAAATTGACCTCTGCTGTTTAAATACCCTCAAACACAGGCAAATAATCAATTCTTATTGGTAAAATTTCATTATGGCATGTCAGATAATTCAGAAAGAAGAAATATAAGATCATTTGATGTATACAGTATTTTAAACAACTATTATATTATGCTGCCCTCAGTATATGTGCTGTGATATACCTTGGCAGTTAGACAAATTCCTTCCTGACATCACGACTCTGGAGACAGTTGTCCATTGTCCAAAGGTTTAATGACGTAAGAAAGAGTAAAACTAAAACACACAAAAGGCATAATGAATACAAATGAAGTGCTTTCTTTGTATGCTTACACATACACACAATGTAAATATACTGACTCTTAAATGAAATAAATTGCTTTGTTTTTTAACCTCTACCTTTTATTTATTTATGGCTTATTTATCAATTATTTTCCTGTAAACCACTGTATTTTAATGTATTTTAACATATCATCAACTATTTATTCATATTTATTGTATTTATTCTCTCATATGAACTTTAACAACAGTCCTAGCTGAGTAGACACAGTAACTATAATGACTCGATGGACTTTCCTCATAAAACTTCCCAAACTAAACATTGTCACAAAAACAATCATCTGCGATCATCAATAACAATGAAACAAATCAATACATACCAACAATGCCATCAAAAGGCATAAGGTGCAGGCAGATTCGAGAGGATTGGTAAACTAACAAAAACAACGGCTCTGAGCCATGCTCTTCTTTCGCTTCCTGTTTATAAGTCACCTGACATGTTATAGGTAATTTCCTGTTTCAAAATAAAGCATACAAAATGCTGATTTAACAATTGTAACAAAACATATATTTTGCTTTCTCAGATAACTATAACATTTTTACAATAAGTAAAGGTTAACGTTAACAATTAACGTAACAGTAAGTCCACTTGCACTCAACTATAGATATGATTTCCTCATGTTTGTCAGTATAATGCCCTAACCTTTTTCATATTCTTTACATGATGAGCACAGTATAAGTGTTTGCCTCTTGAATGCACTGTACACGCATGCTGCTGGATTCACTGTCTTGTTGAGTAATTATGTTTCTGCAGAAATACAGGTAAACATCTATGCAAACCTAAAAACAGAAAGATGTTATGTGTAAACATAGGTTTCCGGAGTCTCGCAGAGGAGCAATGCCAACATTTCAACAACGAGTGTGCTGACCTGAGTGTCAGGCTACCTGATTGGTTGATCCAATTCCTGTCAGGGGGCAGGTTCCAAACAGAGAAGAAAAAAATCAAAAACGGTATACAAGTTGTACATAATATGACATACAAGTATAAAAGAATAAGCAAACATCTCCAAATGACTCTCATACAGATTTGCCTATGTTCAGAGGCATGTTTTAGTCCTCAGTCTTTAGGAGCTCATTGTTGTATACAAATTTGGTACAGACATTCCACAACACATCAGTGTGTCAACATTTTACACCAAAGGTCTTGACTATGAATTAGGACAAGTCAAGAATTCCAGGGAGGTAAAGAGATCAACTCAAAAGTGGAAATGGGTCAAATTGACCCACCATGTAATTGGAGGGTTAAACGTGTCTCTGTGTAGGTTGGCTCCGCCTCAGGCAAATTAGCATCTAGGCGCATCTTTTCTCATTGGCTTTATGTGCAATTGCACAGCCTCCTAAATTCATCTCATGCTATGTCAGAGCACACAATTATGATACAGCCTGAACAGAATTCACGTGGTCACAAAAACTGCATAGTGATGAATATGTCAAGGAGAACAAAACAGGAATCATATAGTAACCTTCCAAGAAAACTTGAACTTTGAATGACAGAAGTGACCCCTCTCCCATCCAGATACTTAAAGGTTCTATATGTAAGAATCAGAAATTTCTTCTTATTAGTGACACCAACGGCTGTTAAGTGAGCCACAGTCAGTATCTTGTTGCTCACGTTTGCGAACAGCAGTGCAAGACTATTGCAGGTGATGTCTTTGTCCTCACTTACACTTCTCATAATAACATAAAAGATCTGTAACGTTGTGTTGCACCATACTTCAGCAAAGCATCTCTCACCTAGAGTCAGTCAGCCCCCCCATTACATTACATTAGGGTTGGTATAAAAATATTAAATAATGTAAAAACATCAAACACGATTACACATGTATTGAATGTTTTATTTATATTGAACATTGTACATTAGCATTTCGCTACAAACACTAAAGACAGTGCATCTGATTCTTGTGCATAATTGTAAGTTACAATTCTAATGCTACTGTGATGTCCATTTCAAATAAAATTAAATAATACAAATATAATACTATCCAAAATACAAAGCATTCCAAACAAATCATACTCATGATGTTACATCGTGTGCCAAGTGACAAATAACAAATATATTACAATATGCAAAACAGCAGCATCCAACCGTTTTAACAGTGAAACATTGTTTTATTGTCTTTAGGGCAGATTGGCAATAGGAAACACTAAGCGCCTCAGCTTAGTGGGGCTGATCCAGTTTCTTCTCTCTGTTATTATCTGCTCTGTTTTGGACAAGATTCCTTCTGAAGGGACTGATGTTGCTATGATGCACAGTCTCCCTGCCATAACCTTGACAAGTTGTGGGAAAACTGAAGCTTTGGACTCCCACTAGCTCAGCGGGTCTGTGGCTCTTTGGATAAGGGGCTCCTCAAGATAGGATCTTACTTCCAGTACAGCATCTACTGAAGGATTCCTTCTTGCAGTGTCTCCTGTTGCTCTTTCATCAAAGCACCTCCAAACAGCAGACTTTTGTGGCTCCACTTCTCATGCCCCTGCTCTCTCTTCTCCCTCTTGGCCTCCTGGTGGTGGAGCTGGCTGGCTGCTGGGGCTGCATCTTGCTGCTGCTGCTGTTACTCTTTGAAGTCCCTCATCAACAGCTCTGTCGTCATTAAAGGCCAGCTTTTTGAACTTCAGGCCCAGTACGGTGGTTTCTGACAGAACAGTATTGTATTCCATTCTGTGGAATTTTCTTTCCATAGATGCATAGAGAGCAGTCACCAATTCTGTCACTTTCCCTGTGGTTACTGTTCTCTCTGTCTGGTGGCGGGCTGTTATTCTCTGCAGACCCTTGCACAGGAGTAGCATTTTATAGGCTGTCACGTAGCTGAAAAAAAGAGAAAACAGTAGCAGAAAGAAAATTATGCTGTGTTTTATCATGTGGTGTATGGACTCTGTTCAGTTTATTCATGTCTATTTCCTGGCATTCACCTCTAAAATGTACCTCTATTATGCAAGTATATAATAATACCAATTGTAATAACAATTGTCCATTGTACCTACATGCACTGATCTCAACAGCGACCTGCTCAAAGGGTTCCAGAACAGTATGTGTCTCATGCACTACCTCCCATCCTTCTTAGCTTAGAGCATCAACAGGTGCATTGATAATAGCCAGGGTAGATATGATTGCATCCTTGGACTCCAGAAACCGTTTCAGCATATAAAATGTTGAAATCCACCTAGTGACACATTCTTGTTTGGGCCTCAACTCAGGCATACCCATCTGGTGTTGAGTAGACTTCAGTCTCTCCGTTGCTATTGAACTCTTATGGAAGAATTATCACCTATCACTCTCACTTTGTCCACAGTGGGCTTCATCACCTTCAGGGCATCTCTTACCATCAGGTTGATTGTGTGCATGAGACATGGGTGGTGGGTCCATTTCAAGTTTTGAATAGCTTTGGTTATGTTAGCTGTGTTGTCGCTAACACAGCAAACCACTTTGTTTTCTACTTGCCACTCTTTTCCCACTCTCAGCAGTTCCTCTGCCAAGTTCTCTGAAGTGTGTCTGTCACTAAACTCAAAACAGTCCAGAAGATAGGACACCATTTTATAGTTTTCAGTGAAGTGACATGTAACAGACAAAGAAGTGGTGGCTCTGGATGTCCAGCAGTCAGTTGTCAGGGAAACTGCTGAAGACTTTTTAACCCTTTCTTGCAGTGAAGCACATTGTCTGTCATACAGTCTTAGAATGGTTGTTTGGGAGTGTTTTCCTGCTTGGAAGAACATACATTGGATTGGGAGCATGGGTGTGGTTCCTAAATCCCTTGTCCTCCATGTTTGAGTGGTTGGAAATCTCTTGCAGTCATTCTAGACATTTCCTCATCAACTGTGTTCTGTCTTGCTGGGGTCCTGACCTTTGGCATGAATTGGCTTACAGAGCTCTGGGTTGCAATATGTCTGATGCCTGACAAGGGGCTGTAGACACTGCAGCAGCAATGGTTCCAGTAGATGGCGCACTGTCTTTTCCATGTTCATCAGCAGGCATGCTAATCTCTATAAACTGGTATCTGCATATGAATGCAGAATCTGTAAGCAACCGGACACGATTTTGGTACCCGAAGTTTTCTGGTTTCTGTTTGTAGCCTGTTTGTAGTCTGAGTAGTATTGAAAAATCACATTTGAGTGGGCCTTGGTTGCATGCAGGTAAACAGTCCCTGTGGAGAGCAAAAGAAGCAGAACGCATTGGCTGAAATCAATCTCAGAACCCATCAGCTTGTGTCTGATTATGATTTAGCTTTTTATTAGCTTTTTTTTTAAAAAAAAAAATATCTGCATCCATATATGTACATAGAGATTAGCCAAAATGTCGTCTGGACTGTCTGAAGTTGCTAATTGGACTGTAAAATAATGACCAGCGCATGGAAGAGGAAGTCTTGGTCTGGATATCCATTATCCAGACATCTGCTTGCTATACTGGAAGCCCCAAAATATTGGCTATTGTCCCCAGAGGCTAAATCATTGTCAGAGAGACGGCTGATGGGTTCTGAGATTGCAGGCATGCTAGCTTGCCTTTTTTCTTCTAACTGCACTGTTGGATGTACAGTTCTCATATTCCTGTGAAGGTTGTTAGTAGACCCTGCCTTGATATGATAGTTTTATCTTACAAATTCTACATTCTGCCTTTGTGTTGTATTTTATTAAAATGCATCCAACTGCTTCTTCGTTTGTGACTGTCACTCATCTTGTTTTCTGCTGTTCGGGCACTCCTCTCTGTCCTCTGTAGATGGTTAGGTGGCTAGACACCAGCCAACCTGGAGCGCTAGTATCTGCTGGGTGTTTCTAGTTGGATAAGGTTGATACAGGCAACAGCAAAAGTCGGGGAAGGTCTCATTTTTTAACTTGTGTTACAACCCGTTCATGTTGTATTGTTTTGTCCACCTTTGTGTGTTTACATGATTCTCTCCCTATTCAGCATATTCTCTCTGAGTTTGAACATCATGGAGTTCTCTGTCAATGATTCATGCACCTTACAGGGCTCTCTTGTCATCATGCTTGACAAGTAGACTGTCACATTGTCACAACCAATAACACTCAAACACTGACTGAACACTACACATTGCCTTGGTGTACATGACATGCACACTCTGAACAGGGACTTCTCAAAGTCACCCATTCTTGCCAATCTCATTAGCAGGCGACAGCCCCTCCAATAATATCTCAAACAAAAGCCAGAAACTCACATTAATTTCAGTAATATATTTCAGATAATTAAGGTGCTGTAGCATTTTCTTTTATTTTATTCATTATATACTTCTGTAATTTTACTTGTTGCTCCATGCATATTTTTAAAAAGTAAAAGGGCCTTGCTTGCCATAAAATTTGAGAATTGTCATTTTATTTTCCTCATTGAAAGCATCAGTGAAATCCCTGGAAAAGCAGCTGGCATTGACCCTCTGTACAGAGGCAAGGGAAAGACATGGAACGCCAACAGAGAGGTTTATAATCTTTCATGTTGCTTGTTCTTTTTGCTTTTGTTACCATGGTCAACAAAATATCTTTCTAATCTCATGTGACAATGCCTTTGTACAGCCACACAAACACACACAGTGATTTATTTCATGAGAGCGTAAAATTTGTGATGTAAGAAACAGAAGGGATAGTTCCTATTCATCTTCAAAGATGAGTCATCATAATCATCTTGTCCAAGCAATGAAAGACACTTGAGCGATGCATATACATATACTCTTGCACACACACTCTCACACACACTCACACATCAAAGGCAGCATCAGCAGGTGTTTGAAGTGGCTCATATTGGGTTTGAGCCACTCCAGAGGGACTGAGGTGTTAGTGAGGAGCTGGCGGTTTGTGGGGCTGGAGGTGGGCACTTAGGCGACTTAAAGCAAAGCATGGCAGTGCTGCTGCTGTGAGTGAAAGAAAGCTCACAAATTCCATCAGAGAGAATACTCCTACCGGGAAATATTGCACTCACATAGCGCCAATATGATGATATAATAAAATCATATTATAACAGGCTTTCCGAGTGATATGAATTATGAAGGGTTAACACTCATGTATAAAGATTTAATGTCAGAAAGGAATGTCAAGACAGTAATAAAGCCTTCACTTTTCAAAATGAGACAATTACCAGCTATATATGTTGTATATATATACAGGATGATCTCCTGGGAAAATGCAGGAAGATTTCCACACTTACACATGTAGGCACTCCATCCGGATTCTGTGTCTGTTTACAGATGTGGATGTGAGCTGAGGCAGAGGGTTTAGGGAAGCGATATGGAAATAGAGGATGAGGGCTTAGTGATGCAAGGCAAACCTTAAGCCCTCCCAAAACACTCCTGTGCATGTGACATCAATGACCGCGGCCCTGTGGAGCACATTGGTACACCTCAATATGTATGGAAATGAGAGACAATCATGCTAACGTATGTTCAGTCTCTTCAAACATGCTAATGGTGTCATTACACTTTCAGCCCTCCACCACCCCTCATCAGACCCTTTGCTGTCTCTCTCACTTTTCCTGAACTGGAACAGGTGTGGTTTTAATTATGCATTAAAATATACATAGACACAGTCTGATGTACTTGACTGAGCTCCTCCTCCTGCACTGTATCCCTCCTCTCTGTCTCTCTTCCCTTATATCCTTTCTCCTTCCTCCCTTCTCTGACTCTACCCCAAAACCTCCCTCCCCCTCCCTCTCTTTTAGAAGTTGGGGATTGAAGGACTCGATTTCAAAACCGCGCACGTCTCAGTGACTCAAGTGAGGGGTTTGTTCCGCTGCCACACTTCCGTTCACAAATGCTCCGGCTTGGGGAGGAGGGAGGGGGAGAAATCCCTGTTAATCTAGTGAATCTGGCTCTCTCTGTCTCTTTTGTTCACTGTTATTGGGACTCTGACGCATTGATCTCTTGGGAGGCAAGTGGGGTGTGTGTGAGGTGGGTGCGTGGTCGGGTGAGTGGGGTGGTTGTCACACACTTCAGTCTATGGGCAGTTGTATGCAATTTTAAAACAAAAGACTTTACACTTTACTAATTCACTAAAGGGATTACTGATTTTGCATCTTCCTGCAGTGCCTATATCATCATAATATGTGACCATGTTAACAACTGGAATAGAAAGTAAGACAGACAGCATTACAACTTGGGTTTAAGCAAGATAGAGCTGGTTCTCTGTCACATGTGCCCCATACATCTCTATCAGGAGCTATTTTTGCTTTGAGAAATTCGGGACAACAATGGGTCATGTTGTTATATTTAGCAGGTAATTTACTGCTCTAATTGTATTGTAGCTAAAAAGATGAGGCTGTGCAAATGACTCAGGAATAAATTTAGCACAAGCACACAGAAAAATGAAATTACATTGGCACCTGTGCCAAACTCCTGTGTATTAACACGTTTTTGAATATCAGATTTCAGTTTTATTCCTTCAGGGACTTGCGTGTGTTACAGCCTGCTTTAATTCAGGTTCCTGTTTCCCTGAAGTGGGCATATGGTGCACTTGGCCTGCACCAGTGGTGGTGTGGGGGTTGCTTGTTTTGTTGATCGGTGTTTAATGAAAGTGACCACGCAGAGCAGATTTGGCCATTAGCTCAGCAAGGGCCTGTAATCACTACAAGTTGTTTCCGTTTTTTCATGCAGTTCATTATTGAACAAACAATCTATGGAGAGAAAAGTGTGTGTACCTGCCATCTTCTTTCTCGCTCGTTTTATTTCCCTCTGCAAGGCTGCACTTTGGAAAGTATTGATTTGGTGGCTTGAAAATAACAAACCAGCAACTGTGCAAGTGTGGCAATAAACAGGCTCAGAAAATAAAGTGTAAAAAAAAGTGGTAGCAAGATGGTTGTTGATGTGAAGGATAGTTTATGGCGCAGTTCCCAGGGCAATGTCACTGGACTCCTTAGACTTGGAGCTTTTTGGTTGTCTTACAGGAATGCCCTAACAGGGTGAATGTGAATCATTCAGCAGACCTCAGCTCTTGGCTAGTGCAATAAAGTTTAACTCTTTGTTTACACTGATGGCACAATGTAGAACAAACACAAACATCAAAGTAGCTCTACATCTTGTAATCTTGTACTTAGTCATGCATGCACACAGGTCTCAAGAACCTACCATTATCTTCAGAGATTCTCTGAATGTTATAGAGAATATTACTTTTATCTACACAAAGTAGCTTATCTTCTTTTCCAGCTAGTTTTAAACAGATAGACGCATGCACACAAACACATACTGAGTATAAACTCCCCATCACTCTTCCACATAAATACACATAGACTCACCAGACTCTGACCCGTCTGTTTCTATTAATGGTAATCAGCAGGGTAATGATGACAGAGCTGTGACTGTGGCTTTCTTACTGGTGGCTGATGGCCATGGTCTCTGACAGCTGTCAGACGCCATGACTACGCTGCCAGGGCCCTCCTTAGGACTTATTTCTGCTCAGTACATCAGCTGCAACAGCTCTTCACACACAAACTTGTTGATTATCAGCATCAGCGGGCCAGCGTGGAAAGACTTCTCTGACCGCCTGTCTGCTAATGACAGCCACCATGATGGTGGATGGGAGAAAGAGGACACAGTCTGTCGCTTTGATTCATGCAATAGCAACTCCAACTGGGTGGCTCCTTGCCAAAGTCTCGACAGTCATTATATCCACTCCTAAACGTCATTTAAAGTGTGAAGCTGTGGCTGTCCTTGTGGCTCAGTCACCCCAGGCCATGCCTCAGGCATGAGCGCTGAACCCTGTGCCAAGTTTTGCAGTGCGGTCAGAGACCCTGGAGCAAATTCTCTGCACTCAGATGCTCTAACTCAGCTTACTGGCATGATTAAATATGTAGAAAGTGACCTTGAAGTTAGATACTGTCAATGATCTCATGTACTTGTCATATACTTTTCCCCCTTCATGTTTTGTTTGTTTCTTTTTTTCTCTCTATTTCATTCTCTCCCCTCCACTCCACTTCTCTAATTAGTAATACTGGGCACACGTTATAAATACGGTTTGTACAAGGATACAAGATAAACCCATCACTTGATTCTACTAAGTAACTCAAATTTGCAAGGGATTTGGGCATTTAAAAGGCACAATACATTACAATCTTGGGATAAATCTCAATGCATGAAATGGCATTGATCTTCTGCACTGGTTCTGCAGGCTGCCTAAGGGCCACAGCATGTATATACATGAATTTGGTCTATATGTGACTTCATTCAAACTTTGCAAAAATGTAGAGACATTGTAAAACTATGCACTGTATCCAATAGCTAGTAGTTGTTGGTTAACAGACAGGTTAACAGAAAGTGAGCAGTGATGGGCTCATAGCTCCTAAGGCAACACGTCCTCATACCGAAACGACTCCAGTGACTCCCAAAATGACATATATGAGTGTTTTCAGCGCCCTCCATAGGACGGATGGGGACCAGACCACACAGGTTGATTGTACCTGCACTCCAGAGTGACCCATAGGAGCGTTTTCAGAAAGACCCATAGGAATGTAATATGGTGCTTTCCCAAACCGTTACAAATCCCTGTTAAAAAATAATTATGCTTTATGATGTGACAATGCCGAGGTTAAGTTCTGGTCAGGTTTAGGCACAAAAACCACTTGGTTAGGGTTAGGGAAAGATCATTGTTTGGGTTAATATGATCACTTGACATGTGGTTTACACTTCCTTAAAGTCACGCAACCTTCGTCGTCATGACAACAGTAAAGACCACAATGTTACATTTTTTAAAAAAATGCTCCGAACCTCAATTGGAACATGATACTTGTGGTTGGAAACAGGAAGCGAACAGTCTCCTGCAGCAAAGTCCACTTTTTGTCATCTAACTATTTAGCCATCCACCCAACCGACCTCCTCCTAATAGGGCAAAATCATCTTATCACGTCCTCTAATAGTGAATCTATCTGAACTGCGCCACTTCCCTGGGTCATAAGTACTTTGCAGCTAGATGGTGTAAAAATTGCTGTAGGTTGTTTTTGCCAGCCTGAATTTTAGACATATACTGTTGTTTGTCTAGTGAGGATGGGCTGTCCAGGGAGGAGACATGCCAGCAGAACAAAAAATATATATATATATAAGATGGAACATCTTAAACACACAACAAAGATCTAGTTGGGTTGTGTTTTAAGAGCTTAATCTTTCCACGGAGGGCAGTGTAGTCGATTCTGCAACACAGACAGACACAGAATTACCTAGAAGAGCTAACATTTAGTGCATTTATATCTTTGTTAACTTCTTCTTATAGTTGCCAAGACCTGAAGTTTGAAAGGGCATCATTTAAACAGCTTAGTGTTAATTCATTTTCTCAGAGGAGCTTGTAATTGCTAGAATAATGAGATTAAATGGAGTATATTTCATTTGAAATAAATCATTAGTGTACAACAAGGTTGAGCTATGTGTACAAAATTGTAGTTAAAGTAGGCAGACACTAGAGTTCAGGCTGCACAATGTACAAATATAGCATAATGCACTTTGCAGGTCTGCCAACTGGGGGGTAGGAGGGTACTTTAGTTGTACTTATTTTTGTTTTTGTTCACAATAAAGGGAGCATTATCTGTGGTAAATTGACCCACTTGACCTCTTTCTGACCTTATGAACTAGTAACTTTTTCATAAGACTTTTTTCTTTTTGCTAATTTGTGTTTTTTGGGTAGCATTTTTGATATACACTCCAGATATTACACATATTTTTCTTCAAAACATAGGATAAGAAAGATCTATGCTGCTCACCAAGTTGCTCCTATCATCCAACACCCCCCCACTTTAGTCTCACAGGTTTATACAAATAAATGTAATATCTGAATAAATCATCAACCCACTGGAACACTCATTGCAATGATTTGTTGTTGCACGCTTTCGGTTCAAACAGATGATGATCGGTGCGCTCATGGACAATCTGTGCCTCAGCTTGTCTGAACTGCTGTTTCTTTGCTTAAAAAACACAAATTTTACATCACAGGAAGTGAAGACAAAAAGTTTGCGTGAGAAAAAGCTTGTGTGGTGTGGGATCGTGAGATCTGTATCAATTGTGTAAGTGTCATGGTCAATGTGTGAGAGTTGGCAGCTCTGAATTTGTCAACTTGGGTGAACAGGTGGCTGTTTTTCTCTTCATCTCCCAGATCATTTGTGCTTGTTTTGTACAGTTGTGCGTGTTAGCTGAGAACATTGCTGGCTAAACCCTGAACTCCTCAGACTCACACACTGGAAAAACATGAAAATGGTGTCCTCATGGCCTGCTAGTGGGCACTACAGCTCAATAAAATACCTATAGCTTACCTGCTAAATCAATAATTTTAGATCCACCAAGAAAAATAGTTGTTTTTTTCGAGTCACGTCTTTCACATGACAGGAAATGTCCCTGAAGTGTTTTTTATGCAACATCTAAGCATCTAAAACACACGCTAACACCTCCCTTAATAAATCTGTCCACAGTCTATTCGAGAAGTGACAGGCTATGTGTTGGTGGCTCTGAACCAGTTTGACTACCTGCCATTGGAGAACTTGAGGATCATCCGAGGAACCAAGCTGTACGAGGACAGCTACTCCCTCGCAATCTTCCTCAACTACCGACGTGATAGAAACTTCGGCCTGCGGCAGTTGGGTCTGAAAAACCTCACAGGTGAGTGAATCTTTTCTGTAGTTGGTCATTGTTGTTACTGACTTTTGTCTGCTCTGTGTTTTATTGTTGGTATGTGAAGTGTCTGATTAACAACCCACTCAGCAATCAACCCAACCCTGTTTCATAAAGGTTAAAGACAGTGAATGGGATTGCTGATACAAAGAGTACAACAATAAGTACGAAAGCAGTGTGTGGATGGCTCTGTCTGTCTCTTTATGAGCAATGGATCCCTGTGCTGCTAGATTTCCTTCAGGCATCCCGACCCTAAGGTCAGAAAGAAATGAAGTTCTTGACTTGATAAATGTAGAGCTTTTCCACTACAGGGCTAAGTAGAGAATGTCAGGACCAACTCATGATGTGTGAAACACATGATCAGAGATGTCATTTACTCATTTTGAAGCTAAATCCAACCTCACAAATCTTCTGAGTGAGAGAAAATGGAGAGAGAAGCAATTTGTGTTTTGGTTGGATAACGATAAGTAGAATCTTTATCAGTAAGTCTTGGTCCGTTATGTTTAGCTCCGTAGTGCAAACACTGCAAATGTTTTCCCCATTTTTTTGCGCAATCATAACAGAAATGATTCCCCTTATTATCTTTTGCACATTGGGGACCATGAGAAATGAGATTTGAATGATTTATTAGTTAGCACCACAAAGTGCATGCATGTCCTTGTTGATGAGCAATGTCAGTATAATGTGTTTTTAAAATGACTTTTGCTGCTTATCTCACCATTGGGATGAGCTCCCAGGGTAATCAGACAGGACTGGTGGCACACAGTTCAGAGAAAGCTTGCTTCCACCCAATGATGTTTTGGAAGTAATGTGATATAAATATATATGACATATAAGCATGATTTCATGAATGTCAAGGATACACTGAAGCAACATGAGAAAGACGGTGTCATCTGTTTGTGCTAGAATTGTCAAGTACACTTTCTGTATTGAAAGATTACAATTTATTCAGAATTCATTTAGATTTATAAGGAAGAAGCATGGCACGGAGCTTGTGTCTCTGCTGCTTCCAAATCCTCTTTCTAAATAATTTAGATGTTTCTCATTTTTCTCTTCAACTTTTTCTTCCTGGTGATCCCCCAGAGTCGAAGGAAACAACACAGCCGTCCGCGAGTGTATGTGGAGTACAGTATGTGCTTGTGTGTTATGTTCCATCTTATATTCCTTCTTGCATGTTGCGATATACTTAGGGAATTGCACTTGTCCAGCACCACAGCTGCATTTTTGCCAAGCTGGTCCTTTTCATTGTGGTGCCAAGTTGAAGCCAGAGCTAAGGGAGCCAGGGCTGGACTCTGTGAGAGGCTGCTGTTTGATGTGCCATCCGTGGCCTCGAGCCATGAAGTAGAGGGGAAGTTATGCACAACAGCCATGGCCTGAATCTGCTCTTACTTCATAAATCTGACTGTTTGAGATTCACACTAGTATCTTCTGTTCTTGCTAACAAGTAGAATAGAATAGAATAGAATAGAATAGAATAGAATAGAATAGAATAGAAATAAAGCAGTACAGAACACTACAGTGGAGCTAAGATTACAGAAATACATGGAGGTAAACAGAATTGTATGTCAGCATATTGCTGCCATTGTGACAGAAAAATTTGTTTTTCTTTGTTGTTATAATAACTTACTTTCATGTTAGGGCATTTTCCTTGTTACAAGACACCATCTGGAGGTCTTCAGTGGTCCCCTTGGGACAAGTAATTGTTGTGCAAGTTACAAATAAGCCTCACATTGTGGCTACAAAGTTCTAAGTCAAGTACCAAATCAATAACAACGATTACCAAATCAATTCAAGTTCTAAACTTTGTGTTTTGAGTCGCAAATAAGTAATTATGTGCTCCTCATGGAATTATTGCATATAACAGAGTAACAACAAGTAACAATTAGAAAAAAAATCAATAAAAGGCAGAATGATCATGTGTGCATTGGAATGTATTATTCCTGTAACTAAAGTTAGGGTTTGATAGCATTTTATGAAATCAGGATCTAGTTTTGAATTCCTTACTAAATCAGTTTGTCCTCATCTTACAATATTATGACAGAAGCTAAAAATAACTAAAACTCAAATTATATCACTCAAATTATCAAAAATATTGATCTTTGTACTTGTTGTTGATTGAGAAGGCATAAACCCTACAGTGTTGAGTGGCAGCATAATTATTGATCACAACTAATAGATAAAATGTGAAAATGAGATGGACAGCAGAAGATATATTGATTAAGTATGTGATTAACAGCCTAGTGACTTTTACACCTTATTTATCACAAGCTATTTGATCCGAATACTGAAGGTCTTGCTTCACGACTATTACGTTGATCAGCTTAAAATATGAATATGAAATATTACATGATATGTTTGAATAATGCATAATAATATAAATAACCCTAAATGGTGCACATTATGATATTGAGTATATTTTAAGAGGCAATGTTAATGTCCAAAGAAAATAGATATTGTTTAAAATATTTGCTTATTTATATTTTTTGTTACAAATAAATAGTTCATAAATAGCCCAAGTTCCAGTAGATTTTCCACAGGGCTCTTTAGGACTAGGACTACAGTAGGTCACTGGTCTTTGACCAGTGAATATCAACTTATCTCAACTGTGAACTTGTCTTGGGGAGTCTATCATATCACTGCTTTTTGCATAGATGGCCCCGACAGTTAAACAAGCTCTTGCTTGAGGAAAGAAACAAGACACTTGTGTCCCAGTTTGCTCTGTTGCAGTTGTCATCATTCTATAAGTTTGAATCATCAGGAAAGATCCACTTCTGTACATCAAGCAGCACAGATCAAAACTCTTTCCTTCCTTCAAGTGCTTTGGTGAGTTCGGGGCTAGCTGTCCCATTCATTACAAGGCCTTTGATGTTGCTGTCAAATTAGTCCATCGTTCCTCTGCCAGCAGCTCCCAGGAGAAGTGTAAAATGATCGATATAATCCATAAGCAACATATATAAGAGGATAAAACATATTAACTACATAAGGGGCTAATCGAGAGAAGGCACAGTAAAAGACCCCTTCAGTGATGAAACCCACCCGCATTTCTACTTGGGTCGAAATTGCCTGGGATGAAATCAATTTGTCGCCAGTATATTGTAGCATTGCACTTATTGATTTTTCTGGTGCACTCTCTGCGAGCTGTGAATGAACTCTCTGGATTTGAGGGGACTGGAGGATGTGGTGGATGAGGTCTCTGGCTGAGCAGGGATAGGACTCCCTCCGATGCACCTTTCAATCAAGCTTAGCCAAGTTATCCTCATGAATATGAAATATAAGGCAAAGTCAAGCCGGGAAAAGTTGAGGGATGGTGTGTGTGCACAAGGGTGTATAGAAGTGAATAGCAAATGTAAAAGAGAGTCTTTGCATACATGTGGAAAGTTTAGTTGTGTTGTTTGTTTAATGTTAATATTTTTGCACAGTGACATTGTGGGGACTCACCTTGTCATTTAAAGACAAAAAGATCCACATAAGGTTATACATTTTTTTAAAATGTTTTTGTCAACAAGTGAACCTAATGATTGCTGCAAACATGAATTTCTTTCATCCATGTAGCCAAAGAAAAGGGTTAAACAGAGCAACCTCTTGACATTTTTAGAGTTCATGACCTATAACGTCTTCCTTTCTGCTTAGGCAAACATTTTCAAAACTTCTGTCTGAATTCACATGGACCCAGTATCCTTTCACGTGGTAATTACAACCTGCTTCCCTGGCAAAAGAATAACAGCCTCAAAAAGGAGCACAACGCAGATGAGCTTTCTTATTTAACACATTTTATTTCTCCCCCCCACTTTCCCCCATTTCATCCAGTATGATTTTTTTTCAGATTTGTTTAGTGTTGTTGATTCATTTTTCTAACCACCCTATGCCTGCGCTGCGTCTGTCCAAAATGAAGCATCCAATCTGAGGCCCCATCTGCTGAATGATCCTCTCTCATTGCATGCATGTACACAAGCCTGTGTTATACGCCAAGGCGTTATCCACTCCTTCATGGCCCATCTGCTCTCTCTTTATCTATCCCATTTTCTGTCTTTCTTCCATCTCTTTACC
Source organism: Thunnus albacares (assembly GCF_914725855.1). Classification (NCBI taxonomy): domain Eukaryota; kingdom Metazoa; phylum Chordata; class Actinopteri; order Scombriformes; family Scombridae; genus Thunnus; species Thunnus albacares. The sequence continues at coordinate 19,118,004 of NC_058116.1, forward strand.
CCTCTTTCTTTGGCTCTCGATCTCTCATCATATTTCAGTTGGCTGTCTTGATTTGTCACATTGATGCCTTTCACACAAACGCGTGCAATGTAATGTTTGTACCATTTTGTACTATATGTAACACCCTTTTGAGCACTCGAGTCTTACTGTGTTGTCCAAAGCCTACTGCAATTCTTTGAAGGTGAAATCTTAGTGAACGTATGCTGTCATCGGTTGAACGTGTTCTGTTCAGCATCTTGTGATGGTGATGTACAAGGGAAGCAGGGAAAGGATGGGATGGGGGAAGGTGAAAGGGACGATTACAGTCAGTGCATCTCCCCCAAGACAAGGGACTGCTGAGAGGGGGGCATAAAATTGCTGCCTTCTTCTGATCCTTGAGACTTCCATTCACCATCTCTACTAGGAGGAGAAAGAGCAATTCTGCCACAAGAGGCAAGCCTGGTTCAGTGCACGTCACTAGAATTCAGTCGGGCCTCTTGCCTGGCAGCCCACAGACCTCAGGTCTCCTTCAACTGTGTGTCTAATTGATTACTTCCCATGCAATTACTCCCGTGTCACACTCAATATTTCACTGCTCCAGGAAGGGGGCAAGAGGGACTTTCTTTTTGAAGGACGACATTCATATTGTCACATTTGTGAGCCCCTAATGTGGATCGTGAGGAAGCACATGTTAAATTGAAGTCCGGAACGGGCCATCAGTGGTGGTTGGTGTTAATTGATTGCTCTGTAATACCACTGTGTGACAGAGATAGTGAGACTATTAGAGCCAATGGGCAGTCTGTTATGCCACAAGAACAGCAGGGATTAATTTCTTTAGAAAGTTACTTTTGGAAGTTTTGTTTGTTTTCGTCACTATAACAAACAAACACGGTAAGCTAACATGGTAAGATACTATTTATTTACATGCTTAATATTTCCATACCTTTGGCCACCTCTGCCCATGATGGCCCAGTTTCTCTGTGTTTGCAAAATAAGTATTATATCCTCCATAATTTAAAATCTCACTTTTCAAATCTTACAATCCCTCCGTGCCTAATCTCACAATAAACTGTAACCAGGACAATTATCTGGATTATTTCTGGTGTACAGATCCATCCGCATAGCTGCTTACAGCGTGGCTTAAGGGTGCAGTGTTGCTTTTTTATTTGTTGTGTTCTCCACTCTTTAATAATGTGATGTTTCAGATTTCATAAGCAGAACATAACTGAGCTTTATGAAATATTAATGGACAACAAAAGCCCAACCTGCCACTAGAAAGGAGAACTAATAATACAAAATAGATCTTTACCAATTAAAAATGAGTGTGTGCGTCTTTGTCTGCGTGCATTTCACATATTATATTGCTGGCCTGTAGCACATTACAGTTTTTGCTCAAAATCCTCTTGTGTCAATCCAGGCTCCTTTTTTTCATACAACTGTTACAAGACTTGATAACGTTTTAAACAACCATCAAGGCAACCAATATGACAACCATTTATGTCTACTGTATATTTACCTAAAACTGGACCTTTTCCTCACCCTGACTCAAAGAACAGGAGGATGTAAGAACAGTTAGAATAAAAGCTATAGGCCTTTAGAAACCATAAATAAAATGATAAAGGAGAGAGAGGAATTTGAAAAGCTTTTGAAAGGAAGAAAGATTGGTAATTGTTACATTTAGATCAAATGGACACGCTGTTGCAGTATTAAAGTAGCTCATATCAAGCCTTGAACTGACTCTCCATAGCGCAGTGTAGGTTCCTTGTTTTGATAATTATTATTCTGCTGGCATAATTGAGAGAAGAATACAATCACCCCTCAGCTTCAATCACCACATAGCTCTGATATTACAATCCCTATTGCATGTTTTTTGTAATTCCATAGAAAGAGCAGATTAATGATTGTAATCTTTAAGTCTTTTATGTCTGTCCTGAGCATTTGTTTGCTACCTTGTACAGGGATTGATACTAGAGCAAAGCACATCTAGCACTTAACAACTGACTTTTTTATATATTTCGGATCGGCTAGTATTTAAAATTAAGCAATATAATTACTTGCAACTTGTGTCCGTCTGTCTTCCATTGAAGGCAACATACTGTATCTCCCTGCCTCCCCCGAACTCTTTGCCTACAAATAAATAAATGACCGATAATTTTTATGTTGAGATGAAAGAACCCATATTTTCTTAACATTATATTCCTATGATAGCAATGTTGCATCTAACTGTGTAACTATCAGTTAAGGATGGATAAGAAAATGTTTATCAGACACAGCTTCCCTAAGACAGCAAAAGGCTTTTATGATAAACAACTCTCATCTTTCAAATTGTTTAATATCAGATGTTTCAAATCAGTGTGAAGAAAACACTTTCTGAAACAAAAGCTTTACTGGGATGTGTATTCTTTTAGATGTGAATCTGAAATACAGACCCGTTAGTGTTTTATTTCTATTCTGGGGACAATTTACACCTTAGTTTTTTATGCACGCAAGCATGTTAGTGTGTGAATACATCAATACAGTAGTGCTCACATGTGTAGTATGTGTCTATTTCCAATAAATAATTCATATTGCCTACGCTTATGATTGCATTTGGGACAAGCCTATGAGGAATCTAACTATCTTAACTGATTAAAAATATTGTCCAGTCCAAGCTTCCACCTCTGCCTCAACTTTCGTCAGCTTGAAAAAATATTCTGACTTGCCTAAACTTGTCTATATACCCTTTATTACCAGTTTGCCTTCCAAACTGAACCTCAACGGCCCGCTGGAAGTGCGAGCCAACTTTCACCTCATTAAAAGTTAAAGTAGGCGTGGAAGGAATTTTAATGCCAATTAATAATCAAAACACAGTCCCCTTCTCTCTTTCTCCAACATTCCCATCCCCCTGGGCTATGGCTTAGATCAGGCTAAGATCTGCCATGATGTAGATGTAAAACTGGCTCAGAGACCAAGAGGACGCTGTTCACTTAGTTGAAATCTCATCTGAATTCTACCCTGTTGTTAAAGCAGGGAGTAAGGGACAGAGTCAGTGTGAGTGTGTCTGGTAGAGTATGTGTGCCAGGGATTAATTTGCTCTGTAGGTTACATATATTACCATGTGTTTCTCATCCACTTGAACTGCGTATTATTCAAAATCAGACACTGCAGATGTAAAGTATTAAATAAGTACAGTATGTAGTGTGTAACTATCAGACACTGTGTATTCATATGCCGTTATTTTGTACTTCTCTGCAGTCATACTGTTGCTGTTCTTAGCTTGAGTTTAATACTGGCATATTCATTTAGAACTGCAAACAAACACCTGTCCGGTTTCTTTAGATTAATGGACCCCTGTCAATTAGAATTGAGAGAAACCTGCGCTTTGCAACAAGTTTGCACAGTATATTAACTCCTTTACTTAATCTGTTAACCCTGTAAACATAACAATCATTTTTCTTGTTTGTCCAATGTATACTCTGCCCACTTCTCTCTATTCATTCTTCTGCTTTTGCAAAGTAGCCCATTAATACAAACAGTCCACAAAACAAACAGTCACACTGTGATTGTCATGTTCAGTTTCTGTCACTGACTGGTTGTCATTGCGGCTTCTCCGTGTCAGCACACGGCTGTGCAGCCAGTTCTTACTTTGATTCTGAAGGCCAGACTGTGTTTCAGACAGGTCTTTGATGTCAGAGATGCTCAGTGCTCATCTCGGAGGAGGAGCAAAATGAGGGAGGAAAGCAAATAAAAAAGGAGCTGACTGGCAGCTTGGTGGGTCTCAAAAGCCACTGAGGTAAAATGTCACTTTCTATCAACTTCTGATATGAGGCCTAAATGGACACCTGTGACTTTGAGCAATAAAAGATAGGGGATGTGACGTGCTCTACATTAATATAAGCAAGCAGGCAGCAGAATGCCCTGTTGTTAATGGTAGTTAACTTCGTTCTTTGTCTTTTGTTTGCTTTTGTGTTGGTGTTGTCTGTGTAATAATTGTCTGCCATCCATTTTCACAATGACATGTTGTAGAAGTTTTTGCTTTACAGAAATTATGTTGCTCTAGGACAGTGGTTCACCAGTCAATCTTTTGGCAAACAGGTCACTGCACCTATGTATAGTGGTTCAATCTTCACACAGCAAATGCATCTGTCCTGTTTAAAAAGTTACCAGTTAAATGGAGGGCCATGTTATTCTGGCACTGACAAATATATACACAACATAGATATGAGCTTATCAGTTACAGAGAACATATACATTAAAAAGCTACATAAAAGGCCTGAGATTTCCAGTTGTAACCACCCATTTATATACTTATCACAGAGGCTTGCGTTCCATGAGTTTGAAAGAAACAGTGTTCCCAAAACCAATTTAATAACCCTGCCTCATTTCCAACACACACATGCACACACATATTACCCTCCAACCCTACGATACCTCCCCTTTCTCCCCTGGCAGCTTAATAATTAATATGCTTATTTTTTGCCTCTTAGGCCGAAGCCTTGGGTAAGTGGAGCAGCTATTGATGGGAGCAGTGGTGGGTAATGGAACATGAAAAGGACTTTTCTGTTCATCTCAGGTCTCCACAGAGATATGGTGGGTGTTACTGTATGCAACATCAAGCATGACTTCACCAAATAATTTTTTTTCATCAGAAAGCATTCCCTGCCACCTCTCCATGGTGCATTTATTTGTTATGGGGCTAAAACGTTCTGACCTCCATCGATACTATTTTTCTGACTCTGTCAATTTCCACCATATTTACAAGGTGGTCCCTTTTTTGATAATGTCATTTTTTTTTTTTTTTTTTCTATTACAGCCTGTTATTGCAACAACCAAGCTGCTTATTGCACACACACATCAATGATGTTCTATCACGAATGTGTTCTGAAAGCATTTGATCCATAGTTGTGTACTCAGACAGTTCCTGCCCACATGTAGGGTGGCCTCTCACGCATATGAGCATGACATTTACTTACAGGATGGACACAGTTGGTAATGATGGCTGATTTCACAGAAGATGACCTTACCTTGGAGACAGTGAAGATGATGGAAACAGCAGTAAATTTACGTGGTCTTTTGGACACCTCTTTTGATATTATTATATACATCATTTGATGTTATTGGGATTCTAGAGGAAAGGGGAGCAAGAGGTTAGTTTATGCAAGGTGCAAATCAATGACAATCAATTAAGGGAAGGTTATCTACTCTGCTGCACTTTGATGTTTTTTTTAATGTTTACCACCACTCAAAAATGTGTTTTGCTTATTACTTCACTTGGATGTTTGAGTTTCACTTTGCAGAATGACCTAGCAGTTATAAAATCTCTTAATATATATTTACATGACAAAAACAATAGGTTACTGTTGGAAGTTTGAAAACATCCACTTTCCACCTAAACCATCCACCTGTTAGCCTGGTAGGCCTTCTCTGGCTTTTCCCAGCCTGTTCCTCTTTAGCATTTTAGGTTTTATTTTATGGGTAAAAAGGTGGATGACAAATCGTTGCAAAGTAATTAAACAGTTTGTGGAAATGTATGAGTGTGGCACCACTAAACAACTTTGCCATGGATCTCCAGGTGTGTTGCATCAGTGGCTAATAACAAATCATACCTATATCTCCCCTTGTGTGACCTCAGTACTGACCTTCTGATCTCATCCAATACGTATCCGAATCTACTAAACTAAAAGACAGTATGTTGTCATTATGTTAACACATTTAGAGGACTATGTACAGCTTTGGCAGCAATGTGCACTCTCTGAATGCTTCGTAGATTCACTTTTAATATACAGTCTTGTGGGTGGATTTTCCCACCTTGGCTGACACATGCCATGTAAGAGTGCTGTGTGAACAAAGTGGGAGCCATGGCCTGTAGTGTGTTAATGTCTCTCAGCAGGCCTGGAAAAACAAGGCCTAATGACGTGTTGTTGTCTTAGCAAACCATGCACTAACTGTAGCCAGCTTCCTCTATGGTAAAACCAACATACTTGGTATGCTTGTGTTAAGATACACTCGTTCTCCCCTCAATTTCTCCATCTTTCCCTCTCTTTCTCTCTGTCTCTCAGACCCTGTTTTGTTTTGTCCATTGCAGGGAGTGTGGCTCATTTTAATTCAGCTGGCAGGCTGATCACACATCAGCCTTGATAAGCTAAGTGGCCCTCAGCAGGATCAATTGAAGGTCCTTTTACTCTTTTTTAATCACTCACTTGTTTGTCCACCTGATAATCATTTCTGTCGTTCTTTTTTGTCTCTTTCTTCATTTGTTTGCTTTGTTTTGTTTTTCTTTCTTGCTCATAGATTTATCTAATCTCAAGGTATTGTAATATGTCTCCTCCTCCTCCTCCGTCCTTTCCATAAAGCTCAGATTACCAGGGCTTTATCACAGTTTAAGTTGAAAACAAGCAAGGATGCAACCTCACACTCCCCCATAACCATTCTGTCATGATTTAATTTTTTCCTCTTGTCATCTTTAAGCAGATGCTTTGCCTTTGCTCGGGTATAATTCCATAATCCCTAAATCTCAGCCATTTTTCATAAAGACTCATAGGAAACAATTGCGTGAGGGATGGGCCAAATTTAATCAGCAGCCTGTGAATGCAATTATCTTGGTGGAGGAGAGGCGTATGTTTGGGGGATGGGGGCCATGGCCGACGCCCCCATGTCATCTACTATGCCTCAGCAAAGATCTCAACAACATTCTCCTTCAGAGTGACACAAAGGATAAAAAGGATTCATTTTATGACTAAGGTTTGACCAATGTATCCGTTTTTTATTTTTAAATATCAGCTCAAAAGAATTTTCTGATGACAAATTCAGTCCATTTTGATGAAGTTTAATTATTATTATTTTGACTAAAATTGACCTATATTGAGGTTGAAATGCACCACTGGTGGAGTACAAAATGTGTTTTCCTTACATATTCAAATTAAATGGTGTATATGTGTTATATTGAGAAATAAATGAGCAGTTATCAGATAATCACACCTTACAAATTGTTCCATTATACCAGTACCTCAATAATTTTCTGTACTCCAATGTCAAATGTATTGTTTCTTTACAAATACCATTTTTTTGCACAACCCCTGCTGTGCATCCAGGCAGTTATTTTTCTTCTTCTGTTCTCTCTAAGCCACCTCTCTCATCTCCTCCTTTACCATTTATTGTTACTGTTTTATCCACAGCTCTTACCCCTTTTCAGGATGATTTATGTCTTCTCCACTGCTGTCTTTTATTTATCCTCAATGTCACTTATTTTCAGCTGCCTTTATATGGGGCTCCACAACTTGTTTTCCACCCAAACAGTCGACTGCCAGGCAGGGAAAGATAGAACTCTTAGCTTCAATGAAGTAACAGGGTAACGCTTTATTTCAAGGTCAGACCTTGGTGAGACTAACAGTTTCAAATTCAGCTTTTTGCAATGAAGTGGAAGAGGCTATTCATCACCCCCCAAAATTTTCCATTGTGTACATGATGCTATGCATGTGAATGTCAGTCATCATGTGAAAATTAAATATGCATTTAATGTGTAAGGTCCCTCCACAGACATATGCACATGGGAATAGGCAGATACACACTGTACATATTTACTCAGGAGGAAAACACGCAGCTTTATGTTTCTTTCTGTTCAATTTTTAATGTAAAAAATCTTTAATATCTCCTTTTTCTTCCATTTGAGTTTTCTTTCAATCTCCCAACATGCTGCCATCTATTTGTTTTGGTCTTATAATACATCTCTCTTCATAAACCTTTGCTAGTTCTTCTCTGTCTTCTACCAACCCGCCAATGACACACACACACACACACACACACACAAAAACACTGCCCACGCCACTGCTTCTGACCGCAGTGTGTTCAGAGGCAGTCAAATCCCAGTGCTGCCATCTCTCTGGTGAACCTCTCGTAAAGCACTTTGATGTAGTCGAATTAATGTAGTTGTTCTTTTCAGGTCAATAGTTAAACACATAAAAGTGCAATTACATTCGAATGGGTACCACCATTTTGCTTGGGGACTGCGTTAAAATTGCATGGCATTCCTGTGGGAGGTGCTGCATCCTTTGACCTTATGAGATGAGATTAGAGAGCTGACAAAGTTTGTGATGCATGCTGAGATACACCTCACACACAGAAGTTGAATTAAGGAATTCATTTGTTAATATGACACTGATATTGATATGTTATTAGATTCCTATTAATTGGAAATGTCAGCCAGATAGGAGAGCATTACAATAACAGTAAAGCCTTGAAGTATGCATCTGACTGTCTGTGTTACTCAGAAAGAGAAATAGTTTGATAACATACCTACATGATCCTTAAAGTTTTGTTCTGAGTCAGAGATGACACCGAGATTTACTTGCGTGTTGGCTACGGGTATGTCCTTGAGAATTAAAATTGTTGCCACTTTCGCTCTGAATCTTAGAACATAAAAATAACTTATACATTAAAAGGTTTTGTGACATCCAGGCACTAATATCTTAAATACATCTAGAAAGAGCATTAATTGGTACTCTGTCATCAAATGACACAGCCACATAAAGCTGTGTGTCATCAACATAGCGATGAAAAGAGATACCATGGCTCCTGATGACACCAACAAGAGGTAACACACATTGCCTTAAAAATAATGTAGTGAGTTACCAAGTTATACAGCTCATCTCAACAGGGCCAAATTTATCCACAAGCATCGAAAAATTAAGGAAATCATGAACAACTTCTCTTGATTTCTTTTCTATTGTATAAATCCACACACACAGTCTTTTAATTTCACCAAAGCCGTATCCGCAGACACACTGATGTTCTCTCTCTTTTTCTCTTCCATGTCTATACACACAAATGCGCAAGACAAATTCAGGTACTCATGCAATCACTCTTCCTCTTTTGGTGTCTTTCACTCACATGCATGCATAGACATAGATACACACATACACTTTACATTCAGAATCTGCAAGCATTTCCTTGAGAACAGAGGGGGCTGGAGGGCGAGGATGGAATTGTGCAGTAGCAGCAGATGATGGATGGGAGGGGATATCACCTATTTGTTGAGCAAAGGCAGAGCTTTGCTGTCCTGACATCTCCTGTCGGCAACTGAGCAACTCAGAGCACAGTGATTGACGCGGCGCTGTGCGGCAACATAAGCGGTGTTGGAAAAGTCTGCACAAGAAATGTCATCTCTTAAAGCTTATTGTTGGTTGTTTATCAGTGTTGTTATTAGTTGGAGTTCGTGGGGGCGTTTTTTTTTTTTTTTTCTTTTTTTTTCTTTTTTTTCAGTAGCAGTGCTGATGGTTCTCCTCGAGGCCGGGGCTTTTGGAGTGGCTCTCTATCAAGTGATTCTTTCATTCATCCCACCATTGTTGTATATGAAGTGGTCCACATTCAGTCAGCAGCTTGGAGTGGACTTCTTTTAGTGCAAGCATCAGTGTTTTATTTTCGCATCAAAATCAGATCGTAGATCAATGTTTCAGGTTTGAGAAACAGAAGTGGATCATTGTAGTTATTAGTGAATGAATGTTATCTCTCAACGGAATGTATTGTTTTTTCACCCACCTACAGTGTTTCCTACCTTTACCTTATTATGCATCACAGGCTAATTATACTTTTAGTTTTTATAACATGCTGTCAACTTGTTCTGTGATGAATGGGTGAATTTAAATGAAACACGCTGACTGTTTTTGTTTACAGTTTGCAATATTATTGTGCAGTTTATTAATGTACACGTGGATTTTCTTCAGTCCAGGCATGCTAAAGAAACACACTTCATTAGGCTATCTGTTCTTTCACTGTAAACCACATGGTTACCTAATGAGCTTCATTTATGCCCACACTTCACCTTATCTCTAAAGGCAAAATCAGAACTTACTGGTTCCTTCAGCGGGAAAGTGTGTGCCACACACAGCTGTCTCCCCCTCTCTCCTGCATGTCAGTTGACAATGGACGTACCGGCGGTGATTAACTTATTTAACAGTGCGCTGTTTGACACACTTGCGAAGAGGAACATCCTCTATGAGTATCCAACATGACTGGCCATGAAACCCAAGCATCATGTAACTAGTTTAGTTATGACGGACAGTCAGGCTGATCTCATACAGAGTCCATCAGGTTGCTAATTCATCTTTGTTGTTGTTATTTAGAATCCAGCGGGGCAACAAAAATTGCAGGGCTTAAGATCCTCAGCAGCCTCAAAACTACAGCTGTGCCTGTACGTCACCGTGTGTAAAAGCTAACACAGCTGCGCATAAGAGAGCTTACTGGTACCATAGGGTGAGAGCACATGTTGCACAAAGCTTCTCTCTCTCTCTTCTGTATGTCAGCGGACCCTGAACTTGAATTTACCGACGATAATGAGTTTATGTTTTGATTTTTAACAGTGGCTCTTTGAAACAGCCTCCAGGAGGGAACATAAGCAAAGCGTTTGGTCAAGGTGAGGGTACTTTCCGTAGGCTAAACAAACAAAAACATGGAACCACAACCTGACATTAATCAGAATTATGTCACAAAACATATTCATGCCTTGCTGGCTGATACAGAACAATTACAATCACCAAAACAATAGGAGTAATAAAATGAATGACATTACTAACATTTAAAATGTTGATCCCTGGAGCCCTGACAATGTCCTATATTCATTCACATATGTATATCTATGCTGTATTTAAAATGTCTAGACATAAAGATCACAAAATTTACTTTTTTTTTCATAAAAAGTCACCTAAAGCATGTATAGTATGCAAAATGATGGCATTTTTGAATTGCCTAATACATGGCATGCCTGAGTAACACATACAGCGACTATGCCATAAGCCTATAAATTAAGGAAATTAAAAAAAACCCCAAAAAACAAAAACAAACAAACAAAAAAAAAAAACAACGGTTCAAAGGGTTACACCACTTTGAGCTTCCCTGTAGAACTGCTTACTGAATATCTTATTTTTTTCTTGTTGTTGTTGCTGAATCAATAGTTGGGGATGCTGAAGTGGACGAGCAACAGAGCTACTGTAATGGTTAACAACCCTATTTAGAATTTAGACAAACTGCACAGTCTCAGGAAAGTCTATATTGTTTCCCAGCAACACCTTGCTCGTTGTAGTTTCCTCTCAATTCTACCTCAGAGATCCCAGACAGTTTATTGTTGTTTGCCACTAAAACAGTCACTGATAAAGTGTTTTACTCAAGCGATTCATGATAGCAGTTACAGAGGGACGGCATAGCAGTGCTGACATTCCCCGCCCACATTTACCCAGCTCTTTTAACAATTCAAATTAGTGACCTTCTGGTTGCAAGCTCACTGATAAAGCACACTGGTAATTTAATTGATGCTCATGGCAAGTATAATGACTCATTACTGCCAACCCTGGGCCATGTGTGTAAGTGTGTGCACATGAATGTGTTTTTGAGCATGCTTCCTCCCGTGTGTAGACTATTCATGTACACTCGTCTCTTATTTTGGCACTCCTGCCAGTCTGCCTGTTGAGCGCAGTCTAGCAACAACTTTAGCTTTGCGTTGCTTGCGGGGTATACAGCGGGATCTGCGCCCCGGCATTTAGCCTCTTTGACCCAGAATGCATCCTCATCTTCCTGCAGAGTTTCTCTCCTCTGCTCCACTGAGCTGATAGCAGCACTGAGCCGAAACCAAGTTGAAGCTCTCAGAGTCAATGAGACAGCACAGTGGAGACCCAGGGTAAAATCCCCAGTCCCACTGCTGGAGAAAAAGAGAAACTCCTCTGTCGCCCTGATTGAATACCTGTCTGTCTGCTGTAATTGCCTGACTGTTTGTCTTTCTTAATTTCCTGCCGCCTCTTCTGTCTTTTTAACTATCATCTAGCTGACTGTGTTTGCTCTTACTTATCCATCAAGTCAGTATGTTTTTCCTCATGTTTGCGCACCTGCCTGTGCCAGACAATATGAAAAAGACTAAAGTTCAGATATTGAGTGTGGTATGTATTGATGGTAGTAGTTCAGCACAGGGATCTACTTCAGTATACAGAAGAATAAACACTATTGTGGATATTCAATAATGTGGTCTTCCAACACTGGAGCAAATCAACCGTTTATTATTGTGCCTCTGTTGTCCTACATATTTCTTCATTAAACAGTCCACACAACGCTTATTAATTCACTCTCACAAACTCATTAATATGGCTTTTTTTCTGATCATTGGTTTGCTATTTGCCTCCCAGTCTTAATCAAACTCATCCCCACACTGCAATAAAGAAAGAAAATCACAACAAGCACTTACCATCAAAATAATTGCCTGCATGCATTTGTTCTGCCTCCCTGAATTTCATATTGTTTTCCTCCAACGGTCATGCAGCCTGATATTGTCGATTGCTGTGCCTTTTGAAGCCATACCCTCATTCAGAGAAGTTGCTCTCGGGACGAGGCAGGAGGGGAGGGGGTAGTTTGGAAACACGAGCTGTAGCTTTGTGAGCGAACTAATTAAGACATTTTCTCTATCCACTAAACAATCAACAACAGAATTTAACTATTGATCTCCCCCTGGCCACCGTCTGCACACCCAGCAAATGTGCAAGCCAAGCATTTACATGTAATGAAAGCAAAGCCTGTATGAGTTTTGCGTGCTTTCGGAGGCATTCTGTAATATGTGTTTGTTAATTATTCATATCTTGTGACAGAGGCCATGGGAAATGCCAGAACTTTCCCGGGCAAAGCGCCAGCCAATTAAACTGTTATCCAGTGTCTTGAAGTTGGTCATGTCACACTTCAAATTAGTGTTTTATGTGTATAGTACATATCCAAGTGCACCATGTGTGTGTAAAAGCATTAGCAAACAGTGAAGCCCTCTGGATGGTGTTGACGGTCACTTGTTGTGACAGTGTTGAACAATGTGTTTTGTTTTGTTTTTGCCTTCTGTGGGTTTGAGAGTGGATGCTCCTCACTTCCAGCTGGAATTAGTCAGAAACACCTCGTCTCACTTGTTTACCACACACAAGAATCCTGACAATTCATTTCTGGCTATGTTGTTACTTATTAATTCAACTCAATTGTTTATATTTGCATATTAGATCCATGAAAAACTGTGGTTGTAGCTACGTGGCCTGCTGGCTCATATTTAAGGATGTAACGAAACATTTATCTGTGCAATTAATGATGGACAGCATTGCTATTTCTGCACAAGGGACCCCAGAAATTTAGGTTTAGTTTCAACAGGTTTTCCACGCTCATTTGAGAATATTCAAATTCTCAAATCCTGCTGCATAATGTCGATCAGGAAGTCTTGAGCAGAAAAGCAACGCCCTCCCCTCCACCCTTGAGTGCGTGAGCTACATAATGATTGAACTCAAGGACTTTGCAATGATTTTCAAGGTATGTTTAGTGAAATTAATAGACCCCAAAAGTCACTGAAGGTTAAGGAAATAAATCAGTCTCAAATACACTTTAATGTGGTTGCATTTTTTACTCATTGTGGTCATATGATCATGTTGTCAATTGCTGCTATGTGTCACCGTTTCCTCAGGATGTGAAGCGAAGATAAATCAGAGACAGAGGCAGGCAGCTTGTGTGATAGTTCTTTATTTACATTTAAATTAAGGACATTCATTAATCCAAACTTTAATGAAGAAAAAACATACATTAACAAGGACTTTCAAAGCCCATTGGAAGGCACTTCCAGTAACTGTTGCATAGAGATGGCATTTACATTTAAATGTAAATGTGGCCAAATATGTCTTGGATATGTTTACACCTGAATTTGATATATTTCGGCACCAATTACAATCTGACCAGCCAGGATGAAGGTGAATACCCAGAGGATGTGAATGTATCTTGCTTAACCAGAATCGAGATGTCCTGCCGGCGTTTTTGTCATTGCTTTGTCTGCTGGTTTGTCCATTGCCCCAGTTTGCCAGCAGCATCCCATTGTGCAAACAATTTGAATTTGAGACGTGGCCTCCTCCTAGCCTAGCGATATTGCTCCTGTGGTGAGAGGCAGGATTAATTTCTCTCCCTAACTCCCACCACACATGCAGAAAGATAGAGAGGGAGAGCTGAGGTTGGGGGATGGGGAGGGGTTTGCAGGTAATACCTACCACCTATTATCCAAGGAGTATCATTTAATCGGGCCTTTGTGGGATGATATTGTATTTTGCCGTTTCTGTGTGGTGCTGGCAGGGTGCCTCGTATATGATTATGTGTCTCATCGGTTTTTAGCCCTGTGTCAGTAATCTGTTCGTAGGAAGATAGAGAACACACAGGCTCTGTAAATAATGCAAATCTGCTACTGGGCTTCACTTTGTCTTTCCTTCTATCCATCCCTCTGTGGCTTTCTCCCATCTTTTTTGTCTCTCTTTCTTCACCACTCTGTCTCTCTCACACAAAAGTCAGGATTAGGCTTTCTCTAAAGTCCTACACAACAATAATCGGAACCACCATTCAAATCATTCAACAGACTGTGTGTGTGTGTGTGTGTGTGTGTGTGTGTGTGTGTGTGGGTGGGTGGGTAGGTGGGTAGGTGGGTGAATGGAATCAACTTTTGCTCCAAGTCTGGTTCAGCAAGGTAATACATATTATGATGGGAAGATATTTGTCTTTTATTCCACCACCTAGATATAATATAAAATTACAAACTTGTTGGAGCTGTTGTGCCTTACCGGAGCTTAAATCCCAGATGGATTTAGGGTTGTGATGGTAGTGGGGCATAACTGATTCTGTCTGCTCGCAGCGTGGGAAGAGAAAGAAGAGGATAAACAACAAAATGGAAAAAGATCAGAGGTTGTAATAACAGTGATATGACATGGCTTCATCCTGTCTGCCTTATGACAACAACCATCATCAGATGTGTGTCCCAAGGTTAGCTGCTCGCCCTAAATCCCGACCCTGCTCTTGCCCTCAGATGGAGAGAAAATGATAAAACTGCCTCAACCACACTTCTTCAGCGATGTTAATGACTTCAACATGTAGTGTCTAGCCATGTCTGTGGAACTTGTAAGCCTGGTTAAAAAGGAGCCTGATAGCATGATTTCTGAATTAGTGTGTGTCCTTCAGGCAGAAACAGTTAAGTACCCAGAAAACTTTGTAAATACATATTGAGTGTGTGCTCTCTATCTTCTCCACAGAGATCCTGAGTGGAGGTGTGTACATTGACCGGAACAGGTTCCTGTGTCATGCAGACACCATCCATTGGCAGGACATTGTCAAAAATCCACGGACCCATTCTTTGGTGGTGCCCACCAACAGCAGTGTCATGTGTAAGTAACCAAGCAAGCACAAATGTATGAGAAAAAATTATTTGGATTTGACCTTTTATTTTAGGACACACTCATTTACACATATTCACACCTGAATGCTTCACAGTACAACCACACTCTGATCAGTTGAATGTAAAAGTTGGAAGTTAAGGGCACCTCAGGAATTGTAAGCGAGGTGAGTTTAGCTATTTCACTTTTCTCACCAAGATTTACTCTGGTGATCTGGCAATCAAACCCACAACCTTTAGGTCGTGACATAAGTTGGTCCTCATTTCTCAACTGGGTCTTTTTTGACAGTAAAGAGTTGATTGTGAACTGTTCAGAGTTTCTGTAATTTCCACTGTACTCAATAAACCACAGAGGTTTTAGGTTCTGTAGTTGTTACATTTCTTGATTATTTTAATGGCAAGTTGTGCACCTGACACAACCTCATCACTTCTACATTCCTCCCACCCAGTTCAAACTCTAATTCTTTTTTTCTCCTCCAACACTGACAATTTCTTGCATCCCATAATTTCTCCCACCTGCCATTTCATTTATTTCTTGACTTTAAAATGGTACAGTAGTTGTGGCAGTGTACCTTGCTAATGAGGATAGCTCATGATTACAGATGTGATGACTAATTTGAAAGCACAGCCAGTCCTACATGAAGGTTGCTGGAACTCAAATTAATTGGATTCTGAGACGACTTAAAGTCTTGTATGGTAGTATATAGTATATACAGCCATACTTTTTTACTCTCTGAGAAATCTTTTGTAAAGCAACAGGGGTCAGTAAGTTGTGACAAGGAAAATAGCCCAAAAGAGCCCCTACATCGTACCCCGCTCCATTCATAATAAGTGACCAAGTGTGAGCAGCAAAACATTGTCATCACAAAATTACCCTGTGACCCCATTCTGTCAGTCTGCGAACCAGAACAATCTACAGTGACTGCTCGCTCATATAACATTAATGCCCCACTGTAGCCAGCTGGTAGACAAGTTAATGAATACTTAGAGTTATGAGGGGATTTATTAGGGTGAAATAAACATACTGCAATCTGTTAAGGGTTAGGGAGATGATGTTTGAGGTGGTTGTCAGGGACGTAAAGATTAAATAAGTCACCTACTCTAACCCTGTTCTGCTCATTCACTGACTTAACACTCTTAACACACTCTCCATTTGTTATTAATTTAGTGCTCAAGCTGTTTGGCATTTAAATCTGTTGTTGTTTTTTTAATTTTCTTTAAGCCGTCTCACCTTGTTTGTCTACAAATACAAAATTATCATTATGTAAAAGATAAAAAGACATTCTCTGCATATGTCCTTGGATTTCCTCTCACAACACTCACTGAAGGCTCCTATGCAGATTTGCAGCCCCAAGCATTGATATTCTGCTCAATCAACCTCCTCCCTGCGGTCCCCTTACCCCTTGATCGACCCTTACTCACGTGCAAGTCCTCATGGGACTCCGCCAAAAGTTCAAGGGTCTCCAAACCCGTAATCCACTATTGAGAACGTAATCTCCGCATCATTCTTTTGGGAGACACAAGCTTTACATTGTCATTACGTCTGACTTATTTGTGCCAATGTTGTTGTGTTTACTGGTTTCTTTTCAAAAACAAGACAATAATTTGAAATCCATGCCCTGTTGATTTAGTTGAACCCCCCCATCTGTCTTTTGCCCTCCACCAGCCCTGGTATGGCGGCATTCTCAACATTTTAACCTTCAGGGACTGTTTTAAAAAAGCTGTAAAAGATTATGGTGCAGGAAGAGGGGTGGGACAGGTTTATTCTAGGTCACTGAGAATTTATAAGTTGAGATAGTGAAGACCTTGGACACTAAATGAAAACTCTTTGGCTTGACTTCACAGGGCGCCAGGCCCAGAGGAGAACAGAGATATAGCTAAGTGCAGCAGAGTCTCTGCACACTTGGCACTTTTAGACAACCTCTTATGGCTGGCTGGCATTTATACTATTATCTTGTTTGTAGGCTGCTTTTCATATAGTCAAGGCTGTTGACCTCTCTTTCTAACATTGTGAAAGTGCTAGTTTGAGGGCAACACGTTGAAGAAACTGAGAAAAACAGAGGGATATACTGGAAAATACAAAGAGAGACGGGGAAAAGCATCAAGTTAAAGTGAACCACAGAGGAGTGATGAATCAGGGAGGGGTCGAGGGATGGAGTGAAGAGACGAAATATGCGATGGAGAGGGGCACAGATGAGGAAGAAGAGGAGGGTAGAAGATGGAGAGACTCGTGTTGGGGAATAGAGTCAGTCTCAATGCTAATAGCTCTCATCTGGAGAGGCTGATGGACAGAGGACAGCACTTCTGCACTTATCCAGGCTCACTTCCCCCGCAGTCAATTACGAGACAGTCATTTAAGTCCTCCAAAAAGGCACCAGAAAGGCACTGGCTAGAGCTCTGAGGGTATAATGCTGTGCTTTGCTGCTTTACTCCTTTTATCTCAACCTGGTGTGTGCGGATTTCATGTTGAGCTGATTTAGAGTGGAGTGACAAAAAAGTATTGTCTTAATTTATCAAAGCAACCTGTGCCAAGATAAGTTTTTATGACTAGGACAGCACACACAAGTCTAGGAAGATGCTGTGTTGTTACCAAAGACTGTGAGTTTCATCATCATTCTTTTATAATAATAAAAATACCAGAGAAGCATGTTGTTAAATTTTATGTGATGTCAATGTTGAACAAGTGCAAATAAATCTATGACGCCATTAAATGGATAGAAGCTGTTATTTCAATTAAATAAATTAATAAACATATCATCATATTGTATAATTAACTCACCAGTCCTTTGTATTACCCAAGTGCCTGCATTTTCTTGCAGATTGTGTTCATTATGTTTTCCAATTCTAATTATAATAATTATCATTGAATCACAAAGTGCTTGAAATACACGTATGGTGATGCCTTGTATCTTCAACACTTCAATTAAATCTAATTGTGTTGCACTATGCACACAAGCATACACACACGTGTGTATTATCAGCCTGTTCTCTACACATGTTGCACATTACACATTATTTGTATTTAAAGATGTGTAGTTTATTTATTGGTATTTACAAGTAAGCCAAAGGAGCAGCTACATGATCGCACACTATTTGGATCAATTTTGGGTCCAGTGGCGTGCTTGAAGGCACACACATTTTAAGATTAAGCTAATATGGATACTGATCATATTTTGTGATTAAGTTGCCATTGGAAATGCCAATCATCTCTTTCCCTGACATTATGTGCAGGTCAAAAGTGCCATCGTACCTGTAATGGTCGTTGCTGGGGACCCAAAGAGGACCAGTGTCAAAGCTGTAAGTACATTACTATTATTAGCTGAAGATGATCTGTTTTTGGCTTCCTCTCAGTTTAGGATCAACATGAAATGCCTTCAAGTTATTTTTTAATTGTTTGCATATTCTGATTTGGACATAGATGCTTTATAAACACCTTTGTTAGATTAATATAGATTTTGTTGTAGTGGTCTTCTCTGTTTCAAAATTCTACACTTTTTTCCTTTTGCTGCCACATTATTTTTTGTAACATGTATCTACATCCATACGTGATTCAGACACCAAGAAAACAAACAACAAAAATGAAGTCTATGACATGATTCTATGCTAATCTATCTAACTGTGACAATCCTGGATTGCTTACATAAGTATGAACTAAACTTGGTTCAGAAAAATAATGTAGTCATGAAATGTACTTATTTAATTGCTAAAAACTCAAATCAGGTAACTTGAGCAGCTGGGTCATAG